>NW_023597054.1:35750884-35913384 GCF_011947565.3 Pollicipes pollicipes | reverse complement strand
CATTCGTCAGATACGTGATAATAAACCCGTCCTTGCTTTTGTTCAACGCCGGAAAGCTTCTGTCCCGGCGCAAGGCACGCAATCCTGCTTGGAATACTTGTTTATCGTGTACAGTTTCGTTTAAGTGAATAACAAAATTATCAAAATTTAATTTTTTTAAATTTATGTTTCCGTAATAATTGAAACATCTACCTTGTACATTTGCAACAATAAGCTGAGTTCAGTTTGTTTACTGTAGCCCAAATACCATTGACATTAGTAGTAAGAAAATTTAGGTTCTTGGGTGTATGTACCGTCCCAGCGCTTTTATGTTCCGACACTTTTTCGAATAGTCAGAAGTCAATGATTCTTTTAATCTAAAAACCGGCCGACTGACTGAGGATCTGCTGGGATGCATTCCTCGCGCCTTCAAAAGTGTAGGGTATTCCTGTCTTGTTAAGTCCAGGGCCCCTCAAAGTTTATCTGGCAACCCCACCGTGACGTCACGACGGGGCCTATAGAAAAGGGTCTTTTTCAGAGGCAGCTTCCAGGCAGATCAAGGAGGCTGAAAGAAGGAGGAGAAGAAGGAGACGGCTGAAAGAAGAAGGAGACGGCTGAAACGTTTTCAGCATTTAGACAAAACGTATGGCCTCTCGTACGCCAGGTCTGCTTTTGAAGCTCAGTGTCTTAGCTTTGAATTGCAAGTCAGTTTGGACAGGCGTTGCAACGCTAACCTAGGTAGCGTCACGGATACCAATACCTGGGTTATAGATAGCGCCAGTGTTGATCTTGGGCTGGTGATACTCAGTTTCGCTAGATACTTGCATCTTGCTTCTCGTGGAGTTCTGCGCGTTGGAATGCAAGCTGTGCTTGCTGGGTCCGAAATATCTTAACATCTTGCATGCAAATGTCTTCCGTTTATTTTGTTCGGTTGCCAAGGCATATTATCGGCTCAATTGCCTGTCATTTTGGTTTAAACGTCACATGATGTTCGGTCACCGTATTGGTTAGCTTCATGTGTGAACCAACTAAGTTTGACGTTTAATTGAAAATTTGACAATCGTCTTGCCATGATTGACGCTTTTAACCCTCTTAAACTGGCGGAGTATTGAACGCATGACAACGGTATGCGACATTTCGAATTCACCATCAGCAATGCGTGAGTCGACTGATCGAAGAATTACTCGCCCCGAAAAACAATTCTGCCCACATATGAGATGCAGGCCATATGCTCAAAGATTACAACCCCGAGCAAACTAATAATTTCAGTGCATCAGCTGCGATGTTCCGGATGTAAAGCACATGTAAAACAGAAATACAATACGATACCAGATAAGGATAAATTTACAAAATGCCGCAAGCGGAGGAAGCAACAATAGTGCCAAAAGTGTCGCAGCAGTGGGCAAGCAAGGCGTCATACTATCCGCATCAAGACGCACGGAGGTGCACCGGAGCCTTTGCGTCCAGGCCAATTGATAGCAGCACGATGTAGTCGGAAAGCCGGCACCTGCCGTCATCGTATCAGAGTCACGCGTCCCAAAAACGCACGTAACAGGTCCAGGGAGCGTGCCGCGAGGGGAGCCTGATCAGCCCGACCCCCCCCCCCCCCTCCCTCTCCATCCAACCAGCGGAACAGTGAGGGGCTAGTTCGGTCGGTCCGAAACTGCCACTGCTGGTCGAATGGGTTCAGTGCCGACGCTTCTTTTAAGGCATTTTTAGCCCCACCTAGCCAAATTTTAGAGCCCATTGAGATAGCGATCAAATGTCTTTTCTTGCGGCACATTTTAAGCGGATGTAATAGCCTGTACTCATAAAGACCTATAATCAGCCATGCAACCGTCGAAATTTGCGCCCAGTTTTTGATGATAGCATAAGTACCCATAATAACAACTCGGTAGCAGTTTGCCTTGATTTACCCCATTAGAAGCATGCGCGCCGAGAACTTGGCTGTTCTGGAATGCCCGACCCAGCCTAAGCCAAGTTTTGGGACGCCTGTCCAACTAGCAGCAGTTATATATATCGAGCTGTACATCAATATTCAGGACTCTCACAATCTGACAAAAAAAAAATGATAGGCCAATAGCGTTAAGCCAACATGTTTCAAAACCTAAAAAGGCAGGGTGGGCATTCACAACTGACTGAAACATTTTAGGTTGAGGTTCTGGGTTAATCAGTGTGGACCAGTTTCATGCAGTTCAACATGTGTACTTGTAGACCGGTACCCAAGCTTTTTAAAACGCTACGTTTGGGCACATATCTCGCGAAGTTTTGTATCTCCAACTTAGCTAATCGTAGTCTGAGATGCATGGGCCAAGCTTTATCAGCCTGTCAATTTTTAGCTAAATTATGGCAGCCCGGAATATCGATCGACGGTTTTATGGAGATATCCCGCTGGCTTGACGGGTGTAGGTTAGGGGCTAAAAGTATTTATTGGCTAGGGCCACGATTCCGCCAACGTCTTATTCATCCAGTGACATTTGAGCCTAGTTATTTGGCATTATCATCCGCACTTGAAATTGGCCCTTGTCAATGTTTTTAGCGTCTCTACGAGGGAGCAGGGTACGCCTTTCACACATCTGACCGCCAATTCAGAGCTCAACTGTTGCGCTGACTCACTGTTTTTCATAACACAAAATTATAAGAAGGGGGGAGTCGATGCAACCCACCCAACCATGAAAGCTACACAAACGTTTCAGCCGTTTCGTTCTGAGCATACGGCATCTAGTTTTTTTTTGCATTTGAGCACACACACACACACACACACACACACACATATATATATATATATATATATATATATATATATATATATATATATATATATATATATAATGTAAGGCTGCACTAATGTAACAGGTTAGGTTCCCGCCGTCGCGAACGGCGGCTCTGTCGGTTGCCGCCTGTGGGATGCACCAGCCGAAGATTGCCTAAAAAGATCCCTTTTCAGAAGCCAGATGCTACGGACACATTTTCATGTCCAAACACGGGTGATGAATGTCCCAGATGACACAAACTCGAGCACGATTGCACAATATGCCGGAAAGATGTCGTCAAAAACCTTAGGGAGGGTAAGGGCGCCCCGACGGTATTCTCCACCTCATCGACCCTCTGATCAGGGAAGGCACTGACGCCGCCACTGGAAGTGTTTCCTTTTGTGTTGTTCACGTCGGGCTCGCGCGCAGGGTGCTTTGCGAGATGGAGTAGTTCAAACTTCAAGTCGCGTTCAGAACCCACATGCCATGAAATGCTTCGAACGAACCCTGGCTCCTAAAATCATGAACAGACACTTGATGTCGGCAAGAACGAAATCATGTCGTACTACGCGTCTTATCTTGATCTTGCTGAGAAATAATGCTGAGTCGGTGTCCGCCGCATTCTTGTTTCACGGTGCTCCGAGACAAGATCCTGCGAAAGAAATCTTGAGCGATGTGGATAAGCTAAAACTAGTACATTTAGGCTTCAAGCTTTATTCTGCAAACATGTGCCGTGTTATAAAATTGTGTAGACTCATACCCGTAACCATGACAACGACAACAACAATGGATTATGAAGAGGTATCAAATTTAGCCCTACTGAAATGTTTGGCATACCTTACCTTACCTTGCCTTATGGTGATCGGGAATTGCAAAAGGCCACTGGGCCTGTAGGCCCCGTTCTCGTCATGCTCCCGGGCCGGTAACCAAACAGTCTCAAATTATGGGAAGATTCAGTGTGGGACGTCGTACATGATGTCAGCCAGTGCGTATCAAGCCTAGACTTGGATTGATCAACTGAGGTCGACGACACGACCGGGATGGAAGAGCGTTCCAGTCGTTGACAACCCGCGTGCTGAATGAGTTACGACGGACGAGAGTCCTAGCTCGAGGTTTTCTGAGCTTCCATTGGTGTCCTCTCGTCACCTCCGAGTTGTGCCTTGTCAGGAACTCCTCTTCCGATAGCGACATACCTCCGTGAAACAGCTGGTACACTGTTACCATGTCTCCCCTACGACGACGATAGTACAGCGAGGGCAACTGAAGGAGTCTGAGCCTTTCAGGGTATGGCTGGCGCCTCACTTTATGGACAAGTCGGGTAGCTCGTCGCTGAACCCGTTCCAGCCGCTTCTGGTCCAGTTTGCCGAACGGGCCCCAGATGACGTTGCTATACTCTATACGGACGTGCTAAGATCTTAAAGAGCAATGGCAACGTGCGAACATCGATATTGGCAAAAGACCGCCTTACGACCGCCAGCATCTGTTTGGCCTTGGAGATCGCTCCCGCCGTCTGCACGTGGAACTGCAGCCGGTAATCCACAAAGATCCTGAGATCCTTCTCGGTGTACTCGACCGCGACTTCGGCGCCGTCCAAGAAGTACGTCAGCCTCGGGTTGCAGTTCCCGATGTGCATTATGTTGCACTTTGCTGCACTAAAGGGGAGCAGCCACTCCTTTGACCACTTGGCCGGGGCGTCGAGGTCAGCCTGCAGAGGTGAGCGAGTCAGGGGTCTCGGGACACGACAGTAGACCTTGGTGTCATCCGCAAACATCTTGACCACGCTTCGCACTTGTTCTGGTAGATCGTTCACGAAAATAATGAACAGCGTTGGTCCAAGTACTGACCCTTGCGGGATGCTTCTGACGACGTCGGTCCAGTCCGACTTCGAGCCCTGGACCCGCACTCTCTGCATCCGGTGAGTAAGAAAAGCCTTGATCCAGCGTAGCAAATTACCTCTCACACCGTAAGCATGAAGGTTGGAGAGCAGATGATTATGGGGGCAGAAATATCTACTAAACTCCCCCGGGTTACCTTGGTTATATATTCAAATAGCAAAAGCCGATCAAGATCTCACAGCAAACACTAAGTTATTGGATTGTATTACATTAATTTTTCATAGGAGACCATCTTATTACGAAAACTGCACTAGCCCAGCAATCTAGCCGATAAAACACCGTATCCAATAGAAAATCTAGTTCCCCGCGAGTACGTCACTGGTTGCCAGGCTCTCATGACCTGTAGATCCTGTAACCGTGGTTAAGTCCACCAACAAGGCTGGATTGCATTCTTGGCCGCAGGTCTATGAGCTGGGCACCATGTGTAGCGCATAGCTGTTTAAGTTCTGAGTTTACGGTTTTTGTCGTTTCATGTACCATGAAGCCAACGTCTAGTCTCTCTTCAAGCGAGCATACAAATACTTGTTTTGTTTTGTTCACCCGTTGTGCAAATTCGACTGCCCTGCCCAATTTTTCCAGCACAAAATCCGCGCCATGCTTCAACACGTCATCAGCTCCTAAATGTAGTACTACGTCAATATATTTTCCTCTGTTCCGTTTCAGTGCATTCTGCAGGCACCCCTCAACATCAGTCGTGGCTGCAACAAATGACACATTTTGGTCGAAGACAAATTCATCCATGGCCGCAGCCTTGATCCGGCTTACGCCTCTACCACCAACCAGGACTGCTCTACGTTTTCGCCTGTTGATGTTCTTCTTTTTCCTCTCTACGTGGATCCACCCCTTATTACCCTCTTCATCTTCAGCTTGGGACATCTGCCCCATCAGAAGCACCACCTTGCATTCCTTGTCTCTGGTCATATTCCCCCTGAGTTGTCAACGTGTCTGTCCAGACATCCTCTTTCGCGTCACTTTCCATCTTACTTGTCCTTGCTGGTTTCATTTCGTTCAGCCGTTCCTTTGTATTATATCCGTTAATGTCGCGAGACATTGGGTGAGCTACGGCTGGGTCCTTCGCAGCATGTTTTCATTATTTTTTTTTCTAAATGCCTCTTCAGGGCTTACTCTAGTCAGCCTTTTAGTCATCTCCGCGTCCAGTTTGCTGCCCGGAGCAATCACGGCAGCTCCACATAAGGCACCTAATTCTTGGATGAGCTTGTTTAATCTTGACCATGCCCGTGCCGGTTTTCATCACTGACAAATCGCTCTCGAACCGTCTCATGACCATTTTCAAATCGGCTATATCAGCGCGTCCGTTGTCGAACATATTTGCCTCTCTCTCCACTTGGACTCGTTTAAACGCGACGGTCACCTCTGCTGCTTACACTGTCAGGCACGTTATAGTTTCACCTTGGGTTTTTACTTGTTATTTTTCTAGAAAGCTAATTTGATTACGCAAATCAAGGGTTTCCATTTCAATATTATGAGGTCTGGGCAATGATTCTCAATTTGGATATAAATGTAAATGTAAATGGAGCCAGAGCCACAAAGCCACGAGATCTCTGCAGAAAAAAACACAGGTTTTAATTCAGTCGTTGTTCTGCACTCCAACCAACAGCATGTCTTTCATTACTTTTTTTAATGCCTCTTCAGGGCCAACTCTAGTCAGCCTTTTAGTCATCTACGCGTCCAGTTTGCTGCCCACAGCAATCACGGTAGCTCCACATAAGGCACCTAATTCTTGGATGAGTTTGTTTGATCTTGACCATGCCCGTGCCGGTTTTCATCCCTGAGAAATCGCTCTCGAACCGTCTCATGACCATTTTCAGATCGGCTATATCAGCGCGTCCGTTGTCGAGCATGTCTGCCTCTCTCTCCGCTTGGACTCGTTGAAACGCGACGGTCATCTCTGCTACTTACATTGTCAGGCACGTTATCATTTCACCTTGGGTTTTTACTTGTTATTTTTCTAGAAAGCTAATTTGGTTGCGCAAATCAAGTGTTTCCATGACAATATTATGAGGCATGGGCAATGATTCTCAATTTGGATATAAATGTAAATGCAAATGGAGCCAGAGCCACAAAGTCACGAGATCTCTGCAGAAAAAACACAGCCTTTAATTCAATCGTTGTTCTGAACTCCAACCAACAGCATGTCTTCCATTATTTTTCAAAATGTCTCTTCAGGGACAACTCTAGCCAGTCTTTCAGTCATCTCTGCGTCTAGTTTGCTGCCCGCAGCGATCACGCCTTTCCGTCCGGCGAATCTTTCTCAGTCTTCCTCACACAAGAACAACACTGGATATCACCCAAAACCACTTGGAACTGGAGGGTACTGATACCAGAACCTATTTAGAACAATTTGCAACACCCCAAACGTGAACTGCTAAAGTTCAAGGCAAAGAAGCGGGAGCTCCACAAAACACAACCGCCTCAGTCAGCTGACCGTCAGCTGACCGTCAGCTGACGGTCAGCTGACGGTCAGCTGACGGTCAGCAATGACAATCAAAAGACAAGACCCAATGTGCAGGCCCCCTGAGCAATCCATCATGTCTTAGAAGGTTGGAAGGTCATGGTGTCTCAGGGCTCTCTATTCCAAATAAAGTGTACCCAAGACCTAGTGTGGAGGGCCCCCGGAAGATGAAGTGTACCCGAGCAGGCTATCAGATGGCTCCCGACAGGAGCATAGGGCCCTATATTAATATGTCAAGACCCAATATGCAGGGCCCCAAACAATTCATTGTGTCTTAAAAGGCAAACAGATGGGGCTCCCGACAAGTGCGTAGGGCTCTCCATTCAATAAGGAAGTTCCCAAGACCCAATGAAGAGGGCCTCAAACGATCGAGAGCGCACAAGAAGGTTATAAGGTAGGACCCGCAACAAGAGCGTAGGGCCCTCCATGCAAATCAGAATTATCCAAAACATAGTGTGGAAAACATATCCAAAACATATCCAAACCTAAAAATCTACTATATGTAGAATTCTTTTGGACATAATGATTGTGACAAGCTTCATCGAATGTGAACCTGAAACCCGAAAGATGCCCCGAATGGATTGCCACCAATGTCTTAGCGCAAGACGCCTAGGAACTTCAGGTTTGTACAAGTGTTTTGTCCTGGGATTTTCGTCACAACGGGATATGTAAGAATCATGCAATACCTCAATCTGCCCCTCGGGAATAGGGAAGTCTCGATCCACGCGGTGTTTAAAATGACCAGAGCATAACAAATCATCGCTGTTTTGAACTACGGCCTATTCGATGTCTGACACGGCCCCAGGGCGCCGTATCGGTGCTGGCACCGCAGGTGACTTGCCTTCCCCAGGGCTGAGGTGTCCCCACCGCGCGGGACCCGGCTGACCCCGGGCAACACGGCGGCCACGGACAACCTTCGCGTCAACACTCGTCAACACGCTGTGCCGCGCTGCCGCGCCGTACAAAACAGTCCGGAATGGTCCCTCGACGGCGGCAGTGTCGCTGGCCGGGAGGCGCGGTGGGACTTGCGACCAGCAAACAAGGCCGGCGGCGGACTTAGGGCGTCTTGTAGCTATATAAGGAGCACGATGGGAGGGGCACGGCGGACAGTGCCGGTCAAATAGCTCGCGGGCCTCGGCACGATGTGGAAAAGCAGCACTCCCCAAGCATAGCTAAAGCTACGCCACGAAAAAGAGGTCAGCATACTGATTGCGCTAAGGCGCGTATCATCCTGACAATTCCAGAGCACAGTTAAGATACTCACACGTTGGTTTAGACGTTGCAGCGTTACCAGTGTGATCAGCTGGCGCTCCTATCTATGAAGAAAACATCTCAGATTGGTTACGCCAGCAAAAAGTGCAAGAGAGAAGACGACGGAAGGTAGAAGCCCTTCGGGTGCCTAGTATGTGACTGAAAAAGCGCCTACATCACTGGAAACGACACCTGGGCCGTGAATCACCACTTGCATTTCACTGCAAGACAAGAAAAGAGCACGCTGTGAGCACAGCTTTCGAGCCAAGGACGTCGTCGTGCAGCTGAGGACAGCATTTGCGAAGTGACACCGGGTCCTGGCACGGTATGGCCGGCCGCAGGTCGCTGCTGGCGCCGCTCTGTCTGGCCCTGCTCGCCGCCGTGCACGGCTGCCAGCTGACCGCGCTGCGTCACGGCCGCCTGCCTGACTCGCTGCTTGTCCGGCCGGAGATGCCGGCAGCCGGCCAGTGTCACTGCTGCGCCCTCTGCCACGGGGCGCCCGACTGCCGCAGCCTCAGCTTCTCGGCGCTAGGCGGCGCTTGTCGCCTGTACGGCGCCGTGGCCGGGTATCGCACGTTGCAGCCGGACAGGAGCGCCCGTTACCTGGTCATGCCGCACCAATCGGACACCGACCAGTTCTGTCGCACGCACGCCGACTGCACGGTGGCGCGCGACGGCTGCTGGGGCCGCGTCTGCGGCCGGGCCGACTCGCTGACCTGTGACGACCTGTGGCGGCGCCACGGCGTCAGGGCCGATGGCGTGTACCATGGCGCGGTGGCTGGCCGCCGGCTGCTGCTCCGCTGTCGCATGGAGACCGATGCGGGCTGGACAGCGCTGGCCGTGGTGCGCGGCCGAGGCTGGAACGCCTCCAGTGCCCGCTGGCGGCCGGCGGCCGGGGCTGCGCTGGACACGCCGTACTCGGCGCTGGAGCTGGCCGACGAGCTGCTGTCATCCGGCGCGCGGCCGGCGCGCCTGCTGCGCCTGCAGACGCCGCAGCCAGACCTGCCGCGGCCGCTGGGCGTCTGGCAGGTGCCGGCCAACGTCAGCCTGCTGGCCGACGAGCCGCAGGCGGAGCTGCGCCTGGTGACTGGATCCGCCTACCTGGCCGAGCCGGCCACCGTGCCCTGGTGGCCGCCGCGGGGGGCCGCCCTGGTGACGCTGGCGGCTGACGACGATGGCGAGTGGGGAACGCTGGTACCGCGTAATAACACGCGGGAGGACGAGCCAGCGCAGGACGGCGGGATGAGCTGGGAGAACAAGACCCGCTCCACGCCGCAGTCGGCGCTCGTGGCTGATCACCCGAGCGCCGCCGAATCCCACTCAGAGCCGCCAGAAGACGAGGCCAGTCGCCCAGGGATTGCTGAATCCCACTCAGAGTTGCCAGAAGACGAGGACGACCGCCCGGGGGCTGCTGAATCCCACTCAGAGTTGCCAGAAGACGAGGACGACCACCCGGGGGCGGCCGAATCCCACTCAGAGTCGCCAGGAGACCAGGAGGGCCCGTCCTCCGACTGGCGGCTGTTCGTGCGTCAGCCGTGGTCGCCTCATGTGCTGGAGATCCTCGTTAGATAGAGTGACAGTCAGCTGTTCGATGGGAGGTCAAGTCCTGTATGGATTTATGTCAATTATTGCTGCAGTGCTTGTTTGAGGAGACCAGGGATGAAAAACCAACATCTCTCAATTATCAAATTACTTAAGGCTCGCAGTACATAAAGCTCCCTAAATGAAAATTCAAAATGAGTGAAAAGTATACCGACAAACCTGTTTGATTGAGAATCTTAACATACTTAACGCACGCCGTAGGTATTTTATACGCCTCGTCGCGCCGTTCGACATGAAAAACATCAATCCGAGGACTCCATTGGCGTCGCTCCAATTTGCGTAAATCACAAGCACGCATGCACATAAAACCGGTCTCCACGCGGGAGCACACCACATTTGACATGATATTGATTTACGTTGATTGTCGTAATGCGTTCGGCAAAGTTCTGTTCCTCAAGGAACGGAACTTCCAGTCCACGAGATTCGATGAGAATTGCAGATAATGCAGTACAGCTGGGGAAAGAAGTATGGAATTTTGCAGAGGATTTTACGCACAACGCTTTCAACTTTAGCTTGGACACTCGGATTGAATGTGTGTGAATAAACTCCCCACGGACAGGGCTGTGCGTCTACATCACATGGAAGGCAAGGTAGGGAAACACATATATTTTCGCCTTTGATTTTGCCGTGTCTCATTAGCTTATGCACACGAATGAGAAACCATCCTATACAACACTTCTTTGTATGATTTTCAGTTGCAGTCTATGCAGTTGGATGTCTGAAGATGCTGTCAGATCACGGTGTCTCAAATGTGAGTTCGATTCATTGGAATGGTGTTTTCCAGCTTTCTCTATATAGCCTGGCACTGCATGTCTTTAAGCGTGTATAAAGTCCATACAAGAACGTTCATACATCCTGCTGTGCAAAAATAGCCCACCAATGTAACAATGTATGTCAGTACACACGCATGCTGACACACGCACAGACAAAGCTCGTAAAATGGCATGAGAGCATAATTTTCGTCACACATATTACCACACGGAAAGTATCTTTTTCAACCACACGATAACAAGAAAATAACATCTGCTATCATATATGTATGCATATTGCAGGAACACCAAGTGAGATTATTTACCTATTCAGTATCAGGTCAATCACCGAAGGCACCATATGTAGGTCATTATGCAAAAAGTGCGACAGGGAAAACAATTTGTACCAACCGCCATGATGCTCATTGTTTCATGACGGCAGCAGCGATGCACATAGACTCAAAGCTATGCGGTCTGCCCCATTTCGGAGTTGATGGGGATGGTTGGGAAGAGATCGGAAGAGATGAGATCTGATTGGAATGGAGGAAGAGTTGGTGGAGCCTGACACACGCACAGAAAAAGCTGGTAGAAGGGAATGAGAAAAGGCGTAGTTTTCTCTTGTTCTTCGCGTTCACCCAATGCTCCCCGGACCTTAACACTTACTTTCCATGCTCCTATCACACTCCAGATAACAAACGTTCCTTCCGCGAAAGTCGCACTTGATTCATTACATTACATTTTGTCTGGTAACACCTCACCATTGGACTTGCTCTGCATACGCAAGAAAACATCTGCCACGCCTTGCCCTCTTCGCCGGTGAGTGTCTTCCGCACAAGCCAAGACCATTGCTATCTTATATTATCATGCTGAGACTCTCCCGCTGCGGATGGCTCTCCAATAAAGCTCGGCACTTTTTCTGAACGAGGGAGCGAATGGTCGGGTGGGTTAAAGGTATTTATGTTTCCTTCTAGAACAAGTGATTACTGGGGATCTCACCCTGCTTACCTTTAGAAACTGAGTTAGTGTGATGCCTGCGAGCGCTCTTATAATCCAGCCAATGCTTGCGAAGCTGTTGGTTCTTGTGACTCAGTGGGACTTATTGGGCAGTAGAAGATGCGCATGATGATTATGGGATCGGTTTTATTCCAGCATGGCAAACATACCCCATTCAGGGCTTCGTTGAGGCCACGAAACGCCTGGTACGCCGCTAAGTGCTTGAATGCGATGTCGATTGTAACGACCTGTAATTGGTATGCAGCATTGTACCGTACAAACTAATGTTTGTGTGGGACAAATGTGGTGTAAATCACGTTCTTAATTATTGCACTGAGCTTATATCGCATAAAGATGCGTGCGTGTACCTTCTGCACGTCATCCAATCATTCTTATTTTTACATAATAGCACTACATAGGTGCATTTTTGCATGTATGCCTGTTGTGCATTCAGCTTGTTAGGAGACCTCCAAATCATTTGCCGTGATTCCAGTCACCTGTTTTTTTTCCAATGTCGGGTTTGTCAGATATCCTCACAAATGATCATGGGGGCAACTCAATATTCTTGTTCAATACTGAATGAAAATACACATCGGACTCCAGGGGAGTCGTCATCTTTTGCCATCTGCAATCTTGTCTTATATCTGTCGGTTGTAGTGTTCTACAAAAAAGATCAGATGAATTGTAAAGATAGCGTGCAGTAGAGCTGGCGCTCATATATCTGGTATGCTAGGGAAAGGACAGAGCAAGGCATTTTTACCAGTGTCTCTGTGAGCGGTACTGCAGTAAAAAAGAACGGGGTGCGGGGAGGTAGTCCTGCTCTCTTCGGACGAAAACTTGATGTTACCATCAAAGTTGTGCTCTCAAACAGCGCAAGTTGCAAACTGTATACGATGTAAATTTTTTCGCTGGCAGTATCTGCAGTTACATGAAAGACACTGATTCCCATGTGTGTACCTTCCACTCCAGATAGGGGACTTCCCGGGTTGGGTAAGCCCATGCGTCCCTTTATGGCACGGGTAACGCGTTGATCTGGGCACGAATTTTAGGAAGATGGCGAGTCTGGGAATGGCTATGTGCAAGATGTGTATGAACTATAACGTGGGGACATGAAGAAATATTGCATGATGTGACTGTCTGCCCTTCTATTGCCCACAATTAGCTTCATTCACACTGTTTTTGCACATATCAACGCAAAGGAGCAAGTTTGGATGTAAAGTTTCCTGAGATACCCCTGTAATATATAGCTTCAATGCCGAAGAATGCATTTGGGTGAATAGTAGGTGGGTACAACCGGTTCAGAATTGCAAGTAATAGGTACAGGCACAAGCCCAAGGGTAGCAGGGGGATTGGGCGAAGGAAATCTTACCCGCAAAGGCCTCTAAATTTAGGTTCGTGGCGTCGTCCCGGTCGCAAGTCCCACCGCGCCTCCCGGCCAGCGACACTGCCGTCGTCGGGGACCATTCCGGCTTGTTTTGCACGGCAGCCTGGCGGCGGGACAGCGTGTTGACGAGTGTTGACGCGAAGGTCGCCCGTGGCCGCCCTGTTGCCCGGAGTCAGCCGGGCCCCGCGCGGTGGGGACAACCCAGCCCTGGGGAAGGCAGGTCGCCTGCGGTGCCAGCACCGATACGGCGCCCTGGGGCCGTGTCAGACAGCGAATGGGCCGGACAAGACAATGGTGTCTTTTTAGATGTTTTTATTATGCCGGATGCCAAAAAACATGATTACACCCAAGTGGTAGAAGGAGGGATGGTAGTTTTGCGTGCTTGAAAAGCTGCATGTGCTGGTCGTACGATGGATAAGAGTAAACTTAATGTGGTGTAAGAGGGACGGGCGTACAACTTCTTTAAAATCAAACAAATTGCGAATGGTAAAGGTGGAAAATTATATGCTTGAAAACATGCTGAAGTGCATAAGCCTTATAATAGTGTCTGCTTGCTCTTATAAAATTCCTACAAGTTGCTTGTGATTGATGCCTACGCTGCTGCAGTAAAATAGGCTCGCCTATTTTCCAGCCAAGTGTTTGTTGTGTTCTCGTGCTCAAATGAGCCTGCGTCTGCCCGTCTACCTGTCTGCCCGTCTGCCTGTCTGCCCGTCTGCCCGTCTGCCCGTCTGCCCGTCTGCCCGTCTGCCCGTCTGCCCGTCTGCCCGTCTGCCAGTTTGCCCGTCTGCCTGTCTGCCCGTCTGCCCGTCTGCCTGTCTGCCTGCCTGTCAGTCTGCATCCCGAAATAATGCATATACAGATCGCCCATAGACTCTCTGTCACTTAGGGAGGCAAGTTGTCAGGGACTTGTTTTCACACTATTTGATCAGCACGCTTGACACTTAAGTTTCGCTCATTTTAAGAAGATGGTGTTGATTATTAGATTCGACAGGGTTTTACCGAATACGACCACTGCTGAAAATCCATCGCTATGTCGCAGACGGTTGGGACGCAAACGACAAGGACGTCAATACCCAGACCGCAAGCGTGCGGAGACGTAGCGTCAGAGGCGCGGACGCGGCCAGACGGGCGCGAGGCACGAACGAACAAGCACGGCTGGCCCGCTCGGTCCGCAGGGCGCACGTGGTCAGGAGGCAGTCAGCGAGGAACACGGATCGTAAGAGTGCGAACAGAGTGCGCCTGTACCCTTCCGCCAGTCAGCACAGGGGTGAAATGCAACCGATAGAATGTCACAGGAGAAGAAGGAAGCCGGGGGGCGCATCGGAGTCGCAACGATAGTGGCGGAGGGAAATCTGATCGATACAGGGATAGTGGGATGCGGACAATGAACATAAATGAACTAAAATGGGCGAAAAAATTCCCTGCTTTACGGAACTAAAGACATTTACGAATAGACAGGAACGTTCACAAAGACTAAGGTAACAACGTAGTGGAGCACAGGGGCTCGCTGCCGATGCGTGCACATGACACGAGCCGGAACTGAACAGGTGACACAGCTGCAGTCCGAATATGGACCAGTATGCTATATAATATTATATGTAATATGCTATGACATATTACATATACTATTATATAAAAAACTGAAATTTTCAGATAAACGTTTCAGGCCAAGCATTACGGTCTTTGCAGCAGGACGTGCTCAGAAAAATTGGTCATTCCCCAACCATTCCCCCAAAACACTCGGCTGTCAGCGGATGCAGACGTCCTGCTGAGACTCATTTACCCCGAGGGTCGTGAAACCCCGCATGACGCCGTGTATTGTTCCGCACGACTTCTATGTGTCACTCGTCCTTGACCCAGCTCCCGTCCGACTCTGAGTACTCCGTCCTTGCCACACCCGTCCGTGTCACTGGGCCACCTCCCGTGTGTTTATCACATCGGGCCAGCCCTAGCCCGCAACAGACATCCTACCCCGTCGTACTCTCGACAGCCTGGGCTGCTGTATCACACCAGGCCAGCCCTAGCCCGCAACAGACATCCTACCCCGTCGTACTCTCGACAGCCTGGGCTGCTGTATCACACCAGGCCAGCCCTAGCCCACAGCAGACATCCTACCCCGTCGTACTCTCGCCAGTCTGGGCTGCTGTATCACACCAGGCCAGCCCTAGCCCACAGCAGACATCCTACCCCGTCGTACTCTTGACAGTCTGGGCTGGTGTATCACATCACGCCGGCCCTAGGCCGCAGCAGACATCCTACCCCGTTGTGCTCGCGACAGTCTGGGCTGGTGTTTCACCTATCTGTAAAACAGCGTTGTTCCGCATATCCGTCCATTTTCCTGTTTGGGTTGTGGGAGGGGGGGGGGAGGGGGGATCTCGTCCGGCTCGGTCCCACCTGTGTGCGCGCAAGTCACTGATGCACTTGCGTATGTTCATGATTCGCATGTTTCTATGCCAACGAACATGTCCCGACCAGATTTTTTATAACTAGTATGAAATGTTCTCTATAGGCTCTGGTCGTATTTATACCTAACCTATTTTTGCCATGCTATGGAATACTAACCTAACCTAGCCTAACCTAGGCCAACCTAATATATCCTACGTAGGCCACCTCTGATTAGTCAGCAACGTACCGTCATAGCGCAAAAAATGACGTCACCTGATCGGCGATATATCTTGCCGTCTGATAGTCCTCCCACAACGACGTTGTTTGAGCGTGATCGCACCTGCCATGTACGCATTAAAATATGTTATATTGCCTCCCGTAATTCTACAATAAGTTTGCTCGCCAACACTGAGTGCGTCGCCGTTAGGGAATCGACCGAGAAATATCAATAACGTGATCAAAGTCAACTGTTGCCCTGGCATCTGGTAGCTGCAGAACAATGCTACCGAAAATGCACAGTGGCTCTCTTGGCGTACGCCTACAAATATTTTTTTTCAGGCCGCCATAATATGACCAACACGCTAACGATCGACTCTGGCCACGGTCGGTAATGCACCGTCATAAAGCAAAAAGGCCATGCCGTCTGATCGGCGATTGATATTGGTGTCTGATAGTCATCCCACACGGGCATTGTTTGAGCATGGTCACACCGGCCTCGCGCGCATTGAAGTATTTTACTTGCCCTCCGCAACTGTAGAAATTGCCGGCAGGACGTAACTTAGTGCATGTGCCGCTGGGGCATCGACCGGCAAATATTAACGACGACATCAAAGAAAGCTGCTGCAGTGTACTTGATAGCTGGAGAAGACGCCTAACGGAAATACGCCGTGGCTGTCATAGCGTGCGCTTATAAGTAATTTTGCCGGGCCTCCGTGATCCTCCCAACATGCTACCGGCCGGTTCCTGCCACCATCGACAATGCACCGTCTTTCCGCAAAAAGGCTATTTCGTCCGATCCACGACACATAGACCTATAACGATTAAATATTGTGTGATTAGATGGCAGACCTAGAACGATCGTCTCATCGCTTACAGGTCCATCTTCACGCATTAGGAGACGCCTCTTCAGCCGGATTGTGCCCAGTCCAATAAGAGCCCTCCTTTCAGGTTAGGCCTCAGACCGGCCAAAAACGGCGCAAACATGGCAAGTGCGCTCGCATGTGACACATGGAGACTTGCATCGACCATGCTATCACGTTAGGGATTGCGATGTCATTGTGCAAGCGGTCTGTGCAGCTGGCGGCCGGCCGACCGAAAATTGCCAAGTTCAGTAACGGACCTCCCGGCATATTCGGTGCAAGACCACCGAAACTTTTACAACATAGTACGTGTACATGTTTGGTTATGTAGCAGAGATGTAACGGCCGTCTATTGCTTTCGAGTTCATTCTCTCGCTTTAGGACGCGACACTTTGGTTGCGTCGCTCGAAGTTCAGTAAGGAACCTCCCTTCAGGCGAGATATCAGACCGGCCGAAACGGCGCAAAGATGACACGAGCGCGCGCATGTGGCACATGGAGACATGCGTCTACCATGCTATCGCATTGGGCATTTAAGATGCCATTGTACAAGCGCTCTAGGCGGCTGGCGGCCGGCCGGTCGAAAATTGCCGAGTCCAGCAACGGACCCCCGACAAATTCGGTGCAAGACCACCGAAGCCTTACAAACGTAGCACGTTTGCATGTGCGGTCAAATAGCAGAGCGGCACCGACAATCTCATCGCTTTTGGGTCCCAATGTTGCACATGGTGCGCAGCTTCAACTACCTTGCTCCAAGTACGTTACGGGACCTCCCTGCAGGATGGATGCAAAACCGGCCGAAACGGAACAAACGTGGCACGGCACGTGCACACACATATCATGTGAAAACAGGTGTTGGCCATGTTATGTCTTTGGTGATTGTCACTGTCAATCTTCTCTTTTCAAACTGCTCTGAATGACAGGCGGTTGCCTGGTAGGAGATTGTTTCCAGTCCAATAACGGAGCTCCCCACAATTTAGGAGACAGACTGCCCAAACTGGTACAAACGTAGCACGTGTGCACGTCGATGTCAAAATACCACAACTGTAACGACCGCGTCATCGCTTTCGGGCTCATACTCACGCTTTTTCACGTTATCGCTTTCAGGAATGGACTTGCCATGTTTCAATTTTTAAGCGCTCTGATTGGCAGGCGGCCGCCCGGTCGAGGATCCGCACATCCAGCAAAGCATCTCCCTGCAGGTTAGATGCGAGACCGCTAAAAGTCACAATATGAAGGATTTTAACTTCCCCCACACCCTACCCAAACTGATAAAAATTACCAAATCCGTGCAAAACACGATGGTGGTTTTAGGGGGCGGCATTTCTCAGACTTTTTTGCGATTTAACCTCCGAACTTCCATCGTAAAATTATGCCCTTGCAGGTTACTAGAGAAAGCTGTTTTTCTTCAACCACATACTGAAATTTCATCACCACCTCTAGCTCAAGCCGATTCGGATGGAATCCATCCCCCCTCCCCTTGCCACCCCCGGTATTCTCAGAAGTGTTGTGAGAGGCCTTTCCAGTCTACGGCGCACCACCGCCGGCGCACCGCCCACCCGGGTGACACCTAGCGGTGACCTTAGCCACTGCCGAGGTGAGCGACAGCTGACACTCGGGCTCGGTGGCTAGTTCCAGGGGTCGCACTCATCAAAATTGGTGTGGGGAGGGTTCATCTCATAAGGCTGACCTAGCCTACCCCAACATCTGATTCCCCCCCCCCCCCCCATTTCAGCCATCTAAATTGGCTTTCCCGACGTCAAGAACCAATGCTTTCATCGCCCGATGTGAGAATCGCGGAAAAAATTGCTTCCCAAATCAAGGCAATGTGGTATTATGGTTTTGTTACAAGTGTGGCTGAGTGTAGTTCAGAGGAAACATCTTAGTAAGATTGCTTGATATGATTGCCGGAAAGATGTATCATTTACTGGTTATGGACAGTTGTCCGAGCTCAGCCAGACCGTTTACCCTGAATGGATTTGACAATGACGTGCTTCATTATCGAAGCGCCAGAATGGTCGATACATGTCTCCATATGTCACGCTTACCACGATTCACCGTTTTGGCCGGTCGTTCGTCTAGCCCGCACGGAGGTCCATTCCTGGACCTATGGTGATCTCTGGCCGCGTGGCCGCGTGTTGCTCAGATCATTTAGGCAAAGAAAATTTCACGATCTCAGCCCCAGAATCCAAAGAACAATGAGCACATGCCCGTCATTTTCACATACATGCGTAAGTGCTAAGTTTGTATCAGTTTGAGTGGTCTTTCACTTAATTTGCCGTGAAGTCCGTTGGTGGACTGGGCAATTTTTGAACAAAATTTCGGCCGGCCGGTTGGGGTGCCGGTAGTGTAGTGATCAACGCGTTTGCGTTTATCACGGCGTGTCTGAGAAACCAGAGGTTCGATTCCCCACGTTGACCAGCCCTCCCGCCAGGGTGAGAGGCAGGCGAGGCCATAAAGCCTCAGCAGCTGCGTGCGGCATAAAGACCCAATGAGAACATCGACCGACCGTCTGCCAGTCACCGCAATGGCTTGTACAGCGAAAGTTTCAATCCCCAATGGCATAGCATGGTCGATACATGTCTACATGTATTACAGGCGTGCACACGTGCCATGTATGTGTAAGTTCTGCCCTTCTGGTGTCTCGCCTCCGACTCACTAGTGCACGCGGTACGTCCAAAGTCCCTTCCGTATTTGACACTTGTCACAGGCACTCCCCACAGCCTGTCCCGCCGGCGCGTCCGCCCTCGCGCCGGCGGCTCTCTTACCCGGTTTACATGGGCAGCCGAGGATAATTCGAATTAAGATCGGAACGGATCATGCGACGTTAACCCTCTCGGCGAGGGGCGTTTACATGGGCGAAACCGGCTTTACGTCGGATTAACGGTCGATAGTTCGATCCCGCTTAGTTCGAACCAAGGAACGGGTTATGGGCGAAAACTGCGCTTTTGAGGCGAACTGAACAAAACAAGAAGAAAAAAGCCGGTACTCTGCGTATGGATGGCGAATGTCACGAGCCATGGTGGGCGCGAGACAGCTTTGAGGGCGAGGAGGAAGA
Organism: Pollicipes pollicipes; assembly: GCF_011947565.3. Taxonomy (NCBI): domain Eukaryota; kingdom Metazoa; phylum Arthropoda; class Thecostraca; order Pollicipedomorpha; family Pollicipedidae; genus Pollicipes; species Pollicipes pollicipes. The sequence goes on along the minus strand of NW_023597054.1, from coordinate 35,893,785 downwards.
TGGACTCCGTTGGAAAAATGATCTGTGCGGGACTCATAGGCTTTGTAGCTACAGCACAAGCCATAGCACTTGAAACACAGGAGTTGCGCAGTCAGCACTGCCAAATCTGTCACATAAGCAGTGTTATATGCAAATTTTTACTAGCAGGAAACTGGCTAGCATGAAATCAGTATTTTCTTGTATTGGCCAATGACACTCACAAACTTACCACACTCATCAGTATGCCACCCAGCATTATGTCATCTACTTTGCGCAGCCCAAGAAACACATTACCTAATCCCGCACCAATGCATTTATGAGCAGCCTGCAACAGTGAGCTAAGCTACAGAAATGACTCATGAATGCTACATAGTTAGTGGCAAAAATTGTGTAACTATGTTGTCTTTCCCCATCCAATGCATCATCAGTACCTGAGGGCAGCATTGCCACTTAGACTTGGCATGGACTGGCAAGTCAGAATGCAGCTATTTGCTTTCTTGACATACTAGGGTTGAAATACTGCTTTGATATCCTTGCAGTCAACAGCATTGGCTGATATGGACTGATGGCTAGGTGGCACAAACAGCCGTGTTCGCACAGTCCAAAGATCATAACGTGAACCAGCCCCAGAGCTGTCATGACAAAAGCAATCTGGGCTCAAAATTCATAACAAATGATTAATTATAGCAACAGCTCAATTATCCACCTCATGGTTTGCAAAGATACATGTCACAAAAAAAAACCAAGGCAACATATTTACTCACCAGTACAAAAACAGGTAATGATGTGCACTGCAGATGTTCTCTGCACATCATGTGGCATTAGGTTAGGTTTACTTAGTTTATGCACTGTTTTCTTCCACACGAAATGCACAAACCTGGATTTGACAGAGTACTGATGACAGCTAATTTCATCCAGTGCTCACATTTGCTTTCTTGACATTTTGGAACCATCACTGGGCAATTTTGGTCCCATCATTAAAAATAGTTCACATTCTGCACTGACTGCAATGATCTATTGCCTATATTTGTTGATCCTTTGCATCATGCAGGAATTATTGAGTTACCTATCTCACACACATTAAACTGACAAGCAACAAACAGCCTAATTGCATCAAAAACAAATATTCCAGCCCCCACTTCCTTGCCAGTTGGTCTACCAGTGTGACGTAACTTCATATTTCCTTGACAAGCCAGTCACCAATATCCAGCACATCCCTCCTGCCAATAGGTGGTCAACCAAATGTTCAAGTCACAGGAGGAATGTCTGCAAAATCAATCCTGGGGCATTTATGTATTCACCTAATGAAAGAAACTATTGGTACTCCCTGCAAGAATTGTTGAACAGTTGAATTACCTACCCCGTGGCCTGCAAGACACCCATCACAAAAAAGCACCAAGGTGACATATTTAATCACCAGCACAAAAACAGGTGATGATATGCAACACAGACGTGTTCTCCATGCAGCATGTGCCATCGTGTTAGGTGTTAGTTTATGCACTGTTTTCCTGCACATGGAACACACAAACTTGGATTTAGCACAGTAATGATGACAACTATTTTCATCCAGTGTTCACATTTGCTTTCTTGCTGTTTTGACCCCATCATCGGGCAATTTCGGTCCTACCGTTATAAAAGTTCACATTCCGAGCTGACTGCAATGATCTATATTTGTTCATCCGTCATATCATGCAGCAATTTTTAGGCTACCTTTCTCACACAAATTAAACTGACAAGCAACCAGCATCCTAATTTAAGGAACATCTGCAAAAACACTCCTGGGGACTTAAGGTATTAACTTAATGAACGAAACTTGGAGGCATTCTCTGCAAGAATTTTGAGCAATCCAAAAATTAAAATGAGAACAAGTCAAAGCTATATAAAATAACCATATTACCTCCATCTGGCTTTTGGAAGCATGGAGCCTGCCCCAGATGTAAACTAATCTAACCTTTAGGCGGAAAGATAGCACCAAACACCGTCGACGCCTGCTGTCTGCATAGATCAAGCGCCTAGCAAGGCTAAATTACGTGAGCATTTCTGTGCTGCTAGCCACTCAAGGCCCTCAGTCATAAGAGTAGTTTTAGCAGCATGATGTCAACTTCACCTTCCTTCTCTTTTCCCTTACCATCTTGGACTTGAACCGTCTCGAGCAATAGCTAAAAACCCGTGGAAAAGCGGTAACACCGCACAAAGCTGAAATGGCTATGAACAGAACTGCGTGCGCCAGGCATTTTTCTTTTTTTTTTTTTGTTTAGACAGCTGACGGCCGATAATTCGGACGAAATCCCTTCCTGAACGGATGATCCTCTCACGGGAAGGGATTTCCTCCGGCGCACGATTCGAATCAGCGGAACGGCGCGTGAGTGTATACATGGGCCGGATAGTTCGGATCGAGGACGGGTCCCGGCTTAATTCGAATCACAGCTGCCCATGTAAACAGGGTATCTCTGAGTCTTCTCGTTACTCTTTCCTCTCCTGGCCCCGCGGCCGCGTCTCTCGCACGGGGTGCCTGGGGCAGCAGGAGGGGAACGCGAGCGCCTCGAAGCAGCGCTCGCAAGACTACGCAAGCATTCACTGGCTAGCATATGGGTGTTCTCCGACGTCTCACATATGCGCCGTTTTGACCGGTCTGAGGTTTAGCCTGAAGGGAGGTTTTTGAAGTTAAACCATGCTGCTTGCCCCTTACCGGACTTGGGGCAATACGGCCGAAGTCATGCCTCCTACACCGTGAGAATGGACCTGAAAGCAACGGCGCAGTCGCTGCAACTCTGAAATTTTAAACATACTTGCACGCATACTACGTTTGCGCCAGAGCGGAAGGTCTTGCACCTAATTTGCCGGTAAGTCCGTTGTTGGACTGAGCAATTTCCGACCGCCCGGCAGTCAGCCACCGAGACTGCTTGTACAATCCTATCTTCAATCCCCAAGGCGATAGAATGGTCGGCACATGTCTCCATGTGTCACATGCGTGCGCACGAGCCATATTTGTGCCGTTTTGGCCGGTCTGGCATCTTGCCTGAAGGGAGGTCCTTTACTGGACTTGGAGTAATCCCATAGGCGTAGGAGCGGGGGGGGGGGGCAGGTGGGCCATGCCCCCCCCCCACACACTTTTCAAGGGGGGGGGCCAGCGGCGTTAACTGCCCCCCCCCCCCCGCACTTCTCAGATTAATGTTGTTTTTAGCTTACTTTTGCACCACATTTAAATATACGTGCCGATTTAATTACTTCACCAGCCATCTTTCTCAAAATGTGTCATATTTTTTCGTATGCTTATTGGTCATCGCCTAGTGTCACAGCAGGCCGACGCCACGCGGCCTACGGAGACTGCAACGCCGGGTGTGCAGGTTGCTGTTACTATGACTTGCGAGCGCGTATGTTCAAGACCATATTGCATAGTTTTTTTCATCAGTAATCAATTCTGACTGAATCTTGAACATTTTAAGACGAACATGGATTAGTTATGTTAATACAAGCATAGAACCCCATTGCATATGCAATCTATGTTCAGGGATTCCTCAATATCTCTGAAGAAAACAGAAAAGCACGGAACTGGAGCCTGTGTGACGATTATTGGACCATCTTTGGCGATCAGGGATGTTATCGCGTCAATGAGGGTTCCTTTGCTGATCCGGGGCCAACTGCGCGGGTCAGAAGGCCTCCCGTGTCAGGGAGGGGAACAATAGGATATGATATATCTTTCCAAAGGCTTCCGGATCGACCAGGAGATCCCGCCCCGTGTCGCCAGAATGACAGCCAGAAGACGCTTCGCGATGGGACGGAGTTTCCCTTCATCTCCTGGCCGGAACCGTTAATGTGCCCTTGGTGTTCTACTCAAGGGGCCTCTTGCCCGGTAGGAAATAATGGACCTCATTATTGTTGAGTAGAGTGGGGGTCTCATTATTGTCGAATAGAGTAAGTCGAAATAAATTTTAAAAACGAGCAAGGCCATCCCATATTTGCCTAAGGGCGTTCATTTTTCAGAATGGATTGGTGAAAAGTGCATCAAAAGGTTTGAACATGCCCGCCCACAACCTTGAGAGCAAGGACAGCGATTGTCTGGGTTGCAGATCCCGTAAAACCGAACGTCGTCGGCCACTGCAAGCGCCACCAGATGGCGGGTGCTGTGTTAATCTGTCTTCTGAGCAGATTGATGGTTACGGAAACACGAAAAATTGAGAATCTACCTTTACTCTTCCAGTTCCGCCACCAGATTCCAGCATCACTTCGCGGTGCTTTAAGGGCCAATCTGTTCTAATCATCAGTCTAAAAATTGTACACGTAAAATATGCGCCCAGACTACCTTGTAAATGTAAGATTTAATGTCCCGAAGCATTCAAAAGTACTTCCTTTAGAATCGTCATCATTTTCTTCCACCCGTCGGCCACGACTCAGCAATAGCTGTTAGACCAACGCTGCGCGGCTTGCGGAGACTGCAACGCCTGGCGATGAGGTTTTTGAACTAAGACTTGCGAGTATGCATGCTCAAAATTATGTCACATAACCTTTATTACTAACAGATTTAAGTGTTTAAAGGTAATTATTTCAGAATCGTTATCGTTTTCGTCCACCGGTGGGCCATGACAAAAAGTTAACGACTAAGCTAGCGTCCCGCAGACCATGGAGACTGCAACGCCTGGTGTCGAGGTTTTTGTTGCTAAGGTTTGCGAGCGCGCATGTTAAAAACCACGTTATATAAATTCCATCAGTAATCGATTCTGACCGAATGTTAAACATTTCCAGACAAATATGGTTTGGTGATGTTAATACACATCGCTGACCACTCGATCTACAATCAAAATTTTCACCATCAAATTTCGATCAAACATATCTGCAACCTACCTTCGCGATGTCCTTAACGTTTGCAGAACGCAGATAAAACATTATGAAAAAGCTTCTGAGTTCTATCGGCTTAGAAAGGGTCCACTAAGCCATGGCAAATTAAGGACACCGGTGATTTATTCCATGCGGTCGTTAAACGCCTCATTTCTGCACTTTATTGACCTTAACACGCGCTCGGGTGGGGGTCAGATTGACTCGCCCCCCGAAGGGTTTTCCAGAATGGTTTCCAAACGGCGCGGCGCAGTCACGCCATGTCTTGCATAGCTGTAGAACATTGAATAGCGGATCGTTTATCATAACACAATTTAGATGTACTTTGTAAGGTCGCTGGCCTATGGCAGGTCGAAGTCAGGCCATGGTTTCAGCGAAGTCAACTTCTAGAGAATCGTTCAATCTGATGCAACAATGGAGTGCTAGACAAAGCCATACATCTCTGAGATGTTTTCTTAGGCAATACAAATATTGGGTGAACAAATTATCTAAGGTCAGGTATAAAGGTCAGACCAAGGTCAAACAAACCTGTTTTATTACTCTAGTGCTTGCTGTATGAGATAGTTTTTGGTGCTCATTTTGAATATATTGACAGCAGGAGCCGCATTATACATCTTCCATGGACTTCTTAGAGGCTAGAATAGGTCATTGAGCTAAGATGACCTAGGTTAACATTTTGTTTCACAAACATACTGGCTAGCGTAATCTTTGTCGCTTATTCGAATGCAAAACTCAGAGCAGTCTTGTATGACTTTTGTCACCATGACCTTCAAAAGTTCAAACAAAGTCACTGACCTTAAATGAACATGTGACCTTTTGCTTACAAACAGTTATCTAGATTCTGTGTGCACTTTAGAGACCAACCTGGAATTTGACCTTGTTTGACTTTATTTGACCCGAAAGTCATGACCTAGGGACCTCAAACTTTGACCTAAGTGAGCTCACATGCAGGTCAACACACCCTGTGAATTTGGTGTCTCTAGCTCTCTTAGGTCCCCAGATCTCAGGGGGGTTAAACTGACCCCTACCCGAGCGAAGAGTATGTAGCCGGCCACCCGGGCGCGTATTAAAAATGTGAACAGAATTGATTTCACGGTAGCTGCTGGTTTTTGCTCTGGTTACAGCGTAAAAATAACAAAAACGAAGAAAACCGTATGCATTGCTAACAAGCAAACTATATCCGGGGATATCTTTGTGTGGGGGGATCACCGTAAATGGGGCTTTTGTCAACTCTGTTTTCCTCTTAGCAAGACTCTGGCTACCCCCTGCCTACACACAAAAACAGATCAAGTCATCTAAGTCGAATGCTGGGCAATTAAATGCTCGCTGGGCGAATTCACACCTAAAGCAGACAGCTTCCCGAAGACATTTGTCTGGGGTGGCGCGATGTTAGGGAAGATAATTCGGGAAAAGGTACTGTTGCAGGTGTCCAACACATGTTTTACATCCCAATTAAGAGCAATGCTGATCCAGAAATGTGCAACAAAGCACCCACACCATCAGCTCGCGGTCAGTCATTCGGAGACAGCCGGGCCGGGACAGTGGCCACCGACGGCGGACGGAAGCAGAGCTCAGACAAGGAATATATGACAGAATGGTCTCCATTCTGTGGCTTGGTTTTCAAAGCAGAATCTTCAGTTCTATGGCTTTTGTCACACGGTTATTGGCAGTCTCGAGCTTCGGATTTGTTTCCGCCTTAAATGCCGCGACAAGTATCATCTCTTGAAAAGCAGCCAGCGAAATGAAGGCGCATGCAAAACCTGTTGTACTGTGAGTCATCGATTCACTTTCAAAATTCTCACCAGCCTACCCTCAGACCATATTTTGGCATCTACCCTGCGGAGACAGACGACTCAATGATCCAAAATGCCTACCCGCTCGTGGAATTTCGGCTCCCAAGGGCAGACAACGTTGAAATGGACGACTTACCTTCGGAAGCTGGAAAGCTGTATTTCTCGAATGACAGATGAGTCGAATAGGCAAGAGTGCGCGCCAGTGAGAAACAGCTCTAGATGCAGATCAGTCATTACAATAAAGAGCGATAACCTCCATCTCTACTCCCCCCCTGGTAGTCGGGCTTGTTTGCCAGAAAAAGTTCCTGAGGTACGCCCTGAGGCTGCCCCCCCCCCCCCCTTTTGAAACGTTCCTACGCATATGGACAGTCCAGCTGAAGTGTCGCCTCCTAAAGTGTGAGGATGCACCCCAAAGCGATGAGACAGTCGTTGCAGTTACGCTATTTAACCACGTATGCACACTTGCTACGTTTGTAAAAGTTTGGGTGATCTTAAAACCTACTTTGCCGGGCGGCCTGTCGCTGGGCTCGGCAATTTTCTACCTGCTGCCGCCAACCGCTTCCACGCCTGCTCGGGTGCAGCTCCCCGCTGCATCACCGGGCGGACGGTCGCCCGCCCGCCATCTGGTGGTAGACTGCGAGGCAGGTCCCCTAGAATACCTAACTGGGGTTAGTTACTGGTTGGGGCACTTTCTTTGCTTTTGGGGTGCTGTAAAACTCTGCAACAGAGGACTTCTTGCTAAGTTCTCCTTTGTTTCTGCCTTCAAGCAGACCACATAATGGTAAGTACCTGCATATTTGGCTAGATCCGCCACTGTTTCCTGCTTACCAGAGGTGTGGGTTTTTTTATTAATTTGGAGGTGTGCAGCTTTTCTAACTTTGATTAGGAGCAAGATAAGTATGGGAAAATTCTTCCTGTATTTGGGCGTGTGCTTAGCCTCTTTTCTCTGCAAGTCCCCCACCCTGTTTGGGACAACTGCACCCCTGCTACTTTTGCAGGAATTGAGCACATGCTCACCTTTAAAATAAGTGAAGAAGCTCTCCAGTGATGAGTGTGCAAGTTCTGAATATTTGTGCAATGCTTCCCATGATTATTTTCCTTTTCACCATGTCATTATATCATCATTCATGGCATACTTCTTTGCGTTTCTGTCCTGAAACCACGCATAACTATGGCAAGACACTAACAGTTCAATCATCAACCATGCCGAACCACCTGACAAATTCTCATACACCCTCTATGACCATAGTTTGTCTGCACCTGAAAGAGTAATTTAACATATGAGTATGCGATGTTGAAAGAGTAGTGGAACATAACTGACAACTGTAAAAAATAGTCATTAATTTGAAGTGTATGACGTGCTCACCTAAATGAAAAGGCAATAACAGAAGACTAGAAAACGGACCAAAAGTGATAGATGATGTACATTCAGAACTTAATTGTGGTAGTGAGGGTTAATAATAATATGCTTAGTGATGTGATTTGTGTTGGATTAACAGTAGCTGGGGTATGAAGCATAGTGACTGATGAGACACTGTTCTCGTCCGATCTGCAGGCTGCTCCCAGTGTTAAACCATGGTTCCGTTGTTCTCATGGGATCCTGTATGCTGGTTTTGGCTGGTTCTTTCATAAATACCAGCCCCTGGTTTCTGGATCTCATTAGCTATTTTGGAAACTCTAAATTATTGTTCACAGTTCCCAGTTTTTTTTTTATTTTTCACAAATGAGTATGGATTTATTATTCTCAGTGGGTCCTGCAGAAACACCAGACCTTGTTTTCTAAATCCCATTGGCTTTCCACAATCGGACCAGGTTCTGGTTTATGGCTTCCACTGGTTCCTTTCCAAAGATCAGGCTAGTATCTGGCCTCCATTGGTTCTGCATGTGATCAGACCCTGTTTTCTGGTTCCTGATGTTTCACTCAATAAGGCACCAGATCCTAGTCTTTGCTTTCCATCAGCTGATGTGTCAACAGCAGCTCTGGTTACTAGTTTACAATTGCATGTAACTGAAAGTACACCATCTGAAATGTAACACATCTGGCACCATCTGTAGCAATACATTTTCTGTGCAATTTACTTGAGCAATTTACAATTTCATTATTACTTGAGCAATACATATAATTATAAGCATACTGTGTTTATGCATTCTGTTTTGGGTTTCCTTGATGTGATGATGGGTCTTGGTTCTAGCGTGAATCCCTGGAGAATTTCCAGGCTGAATCACCAACGATGTTCCGTGCCAACTTTGTACTCTTGTTGGATCTCCTGGCATGATTCCGGCTGGTTTTGTTTTGTGATGGATTCCCATTTGCCAAGGAATGGGGCTTTGTTTGGGTCTATTTCTGCGAGGGTGCTCCACATACAGCCTAGCCAGGACCAGAAGCAAGCCATGTTGGCTGGAGGCAGTATGAATAACATGGCTGTGCCATGCCCTCAGCACCATCTGTGATCACTTGCTGGCATGGTTATGGAGCTTAACAGCAGGCCACCGCCTAGTGCTCAGGTTCGCTCACTGGGCGATGGTTCATGCAACTTGCACCATGGTTACAACACGTGACGTCCTAAGGTCACGTAGAGCAGCGTCCCCAAGCCTGGGTGTCTCAAGCCTAGACAGAGAGGGCCTGAGGCCTGGGCAGAGGGTGGTCTAGACTCAGAGTGGACAGATACTATAGCCATGGATGGGAGCACCGCAATATCCCATTAGATAGAGTCCCCAAGTTAAAGGTTAATGAATGTTCCCAAGCATTTAGATAGAAGCAATTCCCAAAGCCCTGGGATAGAGGGTGCCAATAAACACGTGATGAGGAGTGTCGTGAACCGAATTAGAGTCTATCCCCGAGCGCGCTGGCAACAGGGAGCCCCAAACACTACTGCAGAAGTCACAGCGAGGTGCCTCTGAATCCAGGTGAAAGCTCACCCATAAGCGTAGGTGGAGGAACATCTCACACATGGCTAGCGGCGTTTCCCGCAGCTTCGGTGGACGAACACCACCGGAGGTAGATAGAGAGACACCCTACCCGCGTGGAGCGCTGCGCCCGGAGCCCAGGTAAAGGGACGCTCAAGAGTCCAAGTAGACGGCCACATCGCGCTTGATTAAGCCTCCCTGGTCCCTGGGTAGATGGTGAACTCCATGATTAAGTACGGGGTCTCGTCGCATCCTGTGCACAAGTACAAAGTATGAACGTGCCTAAGAGCAAAGGCGATCCAAAGTCAAGGTTGATGTCGACCCCAAGGTCAGCCTGGACAACAGTAGGGAAAGCGGGCGCCCACAGGCGAAGGCATGCGAGGAACCATGGCACTGCCACCCAAGCCAAGGTGGAAGGATGTCCCAAGCCCAAGCAGGGAGGCGCCCTAAAACCGGGCTGAGAGCACCCGGCATCTGGGCTGAGAGGTGCTCCGAGGACCAGTTGCAGGGACGTCCCTAAGCTAGAGAAGAAAACAGTGAAGCAGCGATCAGAGGAGAAGACAGAGGAGTGGAGGAAGTAAGGGGTTTGGTACCTGGGCGGGCTGGATATCGTAACCCGCAACCGGAACCAAGAGAGCCGCTAAAATCTAGCCTCTGCTCAGAGTCTCGGTAATAATTTTCGATCAATCCAGGGAGGTCTATCAACTTTGTGTGACCGGCAAGGTCGAGGCGAAAGTTCCGTCCGTCCCGATGGTTCAGTTGGATGAAGCGCGACCTTCCGACCCACCCACCTGTACTGGGATGGGTTTTAGTTGATTTAGGCGCTCGCTATTTGCCCTTGACAAGCATGGCCCGCGGCCGGTGGCAGCGGCCTCGCTGAAGGTCACTTGACGTCGGAGGGCAGAATGGACCTTGCTATGCATGGCGGCATGCTAAACTTCTACCAAAATCTGTTGACCTAGAATGGCGCCATGGTGGGGGCTAGGGCTCACACAACAAGCACTGCTTAGCATGAGCTCTGATCCCATAAATCCATCCATTCAAAAGGTTCGGATGAAATATTTTAAAAAGAGAAGAAGAGAATGTGAACATTTTGACAGAATCGAGCAGGCCGAGAAAGAAGTTTGTTTCGTTTAAGCTAGCTTGAGAGAGTTGAGAGTGAAAAAGGACATGAAAGCAAACAGGCGGTCTTCTTATCAGTATTAGGGTGAGGTAGCTGGTCACCGTGCTCGGAATCAAGAAATTGGGGTCGTCAGGATATGATACTAAACGACCATGCAGAAGACAGGCAGGAATATTTTTTGTGAGGGTGTTGTATAAAATGAGGCCGATGATAGATTCTTGTGGTACGTCATCTGATGGGGAAAAGCGGAAGGGATCCGTCTCTCACCACCTGACTGGTGAGCCTCGTAGTTCTCGGGCCGATTCGGGTACACCGTTAGAGCCCGCGTGAAACGGCGGAGTGGTCGCCACTCCCAAAGGCGCGACTCAAATCAGGCGACGTGACGACATTGATGCAGCCCATGCCAACTCCGTTGGGCAGTCCAGTCGGCTGTGTCACGATGAGTGTCCTGCGTCGAATGGTCGGATCTTTGCGGTCGTTGTGAGCTAGATAAAACAGGCTTAGTGACGAGAGATGCTGATATCAGCCTGCACTGTTTGTGACAGATCCTCGATAGCACCAGCAAAGTGGACTTGGGTTTAAGATTGCTGGTATGTATTTCAATGGGACACTCGGTAGCACATCTCCAATGTGAAATCGGTAGCACGTCTCCAATGTAGAACCACGTACTTCCATGGGATTTGTTAGGGATTTGTTAAGACGGAGAACAGCTTAAAAGAACTCATGTCTCCGACAATGATGCCCTGGCAGTTGATTTGTGTTGTCCTGAATTCACTCTTTCGCCGTGGTGATCCCGTGACCACTTGGAGTATCTAGCATAGTCGTCCAGCATCGTTATTTGCTCGTATGCGTATTTTGTAGGCCACGTTTAGCGGAGATGGAAGACTAGGTCGAATTCTTAAGACACTTGATGTTAAATTTCAAATTGTGGTCCCGTCCTGTTCTTATCGCTGCGAGTTTCCTTCTCCGACGTGGAGAAGGTATTTTGGCCAGGAAATGACCCCTGCAAATAAAATTGCATTTAGATAAAAAAGAGGCTCCCATCTTTTGTAGCACTCGATGCCCTCCCCCCCCCCCCCCCCCCGTCAGCGAATTCAGACCGCATATTGCAGTGCCCGTAAGAACCTCACGGGACATTTTCGAAAATGTAATTATCTTACGAAGATTTGAGGTGTGCGCCGGTATGCCTTCGCAAGAGGCGGCATTCTAGCTGCCACTTTCGGAACAGAAGAGACGTAATACCGAAGTGGATTGGCCACACGCACGCGACGCGTGACTGTCTTCTCTGCGTTGAAGACCGGCCTCACTGCCCTCGCCGCGATGCGCCACCGACGGTGCACGACATAAGTTGCTCATGTCTAGATTTCAGCGAAGAGTGGTTACGCTATTTCGGACGAGATGCTCTAGTTCTTTCCGGCTCGGACATTATTGGTGACGACTCTCGCGTTCTTGCCACGGCTATATTTTTAGATAACATAAGATTTTTAGCCATTTACTCACATAGGTAGCCACTGAACTGTTATTGGCGCAAAATGACCCTGGTAGTCGCGTGCCCTTATACCCCAATCATTCATCATCATTATCGTTTATGTGAAAGTGCCAGACGCCAACTTGCTCTTGAACGTCATTAAGCTCAATAAGTGATGTTGATGACGGTTGATTAAACCATGGGCTAAAAAAGAAATGTTGAGTCAAATAACAAAATGCAGGGTGGGCATGCTGAAACTATAAAAAAAGAAAGACAAAACAAAACAATACGCGGTAACAGCGTATTGCGTCAGTACAGCATTCGTTATCCCCATTGTTCCCTTCTGGCCGTTCACACGCATACGGTAAGGCGAGCGAAGCCGCTGAAATACCCGCCTGCGGGCAATCGATGTTGACATTGACTACGAGTGCCCCTGGGCGGGAAGGGCAGCGAGGCAGTCGTGTCCGAGCCGCCAGGATGGCGGGCAGACAGCGCGTACCGACCAGCGCCGCCCGCACCGTGCTGCACTGGACGGTGCGCACGGCGCTGCTGCTGCTGCTGGTCGTGCTGACGTGGCTGCAGGTGCTGCAGTACCAGGCGCAGCCGCTTAGCTCGACGGTGGAACGCCGCCAGGCTCCGTTCCCGCGGCTCACCGTCTGCCCGGCCGTGGGCCTGCACATGCGCCAGCAGGTGGACAGGTACCGCCAGCTCGCCGACCAGACCCTGTCCGTCGCGCAGTTCTACATGCGCACCACGCTCGAAATGCGCCGGGCTATTCAGAACGAGATGATCGTCGAGGGAGCGACGCCACGGTTCAGCTACCTGCAGAGAGGCAGGCAGCTGGGCGCCTGGCGACAGCGTTTCTACCTGGCGGTCGGCACCGGCGTCGCCATTCCGATGCGCTGCGCCACGTTTGAGCCCAGCCGAGAGGTGCACCAGCGGGCCGGCGGCCGCATCCGGACCCACCTGCACCTGAACGTGCCGCCGCTGTTCACCAGCAGCTTCAATGTCTCGTACCGGCTGTTCGTGCACGGGCCGGAGGAGCCGAACGTGGGCGACCTGCCGGCGAGCGGGCTCGGCGCGCCGGCCACGCCGTCGCTGGAGGTGCGGCCCGGCGGCAGAAACGGCTACCGTGTGACGGCGCGGCTGAGGCGGCTGGTCAACCTGCGCAGGCGGCCCTGCCGCGACCTGCCCGGCTACTCCGTGGCTCACTGTCTGAAGGAGTGCCTGTGGCGGCGGCTGGCGGCGCGCACCGGCTGTCGGCTGCCCTATATGGTGTCGGCCGGTGTGTTCCTGCCCGAGCTGCGCGGACCGCTTGATCACCTGCCCGCCTGCACGAGACTTGTGCTGCCCGACAGGAAGCGGATAATGGCTCTGAAGCCGCTGCCGGATCTGGCCTGCCAGTCCAAATTTGACAGGACCCCAGAAAACCGCGGGGTCGAGTCGGCGTATCTGCCAACAGAGCGGGCGACAGTCCTCAACGACGCGGGACTCGAGACGCCCTCCGCCGTGGGCCCGACTGAACGCACCGGGACGGGCGTGCATGGCAGGATCGCTCCAGGCCGCGCCCCACTCTTCATGCCGCCACATAAGGCCGTGCAGTATGTGCCCGAAGATCTGTTGAGCAACGTGAGCGGCTGCGACTGCCCGATGGCCTGTCGCGAGGATGTCTATGACCCGCAGAGGCAGAGCTTGGGTTTGGACGACGCAAGCGACATCACCGGTTGCGGGGCGCGTGTCGAACTGACGCTGGACCTGGACACGGAGCAGATACAGGAGGCCATCACGTTCACGCTCAGCACGCTGCTGGCCAACTTTGGCGGCTTCCTCGGGCTCGTCACCGGGGTCTCGCTCTTCGCGCTCGCCGACCTGGTGGAGGCTTCGATGTGGGCCGTGCCGCAGCGGTGGCGCGCCAGGCGCGTGACCCAGGCAGAGCGCGGAAGTTTCGGGGACGAACCCGGGCTGCTTTCGCAGAAGGCGATGAAGCTGAGTCATCAGGATGACAGGCCAGGCTCGCCCAGATTCGAAATGGAGTGCCAGACATGTTGGCAAGAATAACAACAATGCAGGGGATCAGCCGGGCTGTAGCTGAGGCTTGGCCCTCCAATTTCTCTTAAGTAGCCGTAAGATATATATTTCCTGTACTGTTAAGATAGCGTATGCACAGTCATAAATCATGGCAATGTTCAACCAGCGTGATATGGGGATTCCTGGCAGTGCTCCACCTTCCAAACTTGCATTGTCATATCAATTACGTGTCGGAACAGTGACGTCATCGCCGGATAGGATGGCTTGTGTTTGAAGTATGTTTTTGCATTTTATTGGCACAGAAAGAATAGCAAGCCACCCCCCCCCCCTTTGAGGCGGCTTTTGAACCCCAGCAAATTATGAAAAACCGGAATTCTTCATGTTTCGTGTTTTGCCGTCGGCAGTAACACTAGATAGCCCACTGCTAAAATGGAAGCACCACTGTCACGTGTCCGTGTGATGCGTGGTGATGAAAGGGGGAGTGACACATTTGAACACGGTCATGAAAAACTGCCTGCAGTTAATCCACTGGACCGGTTTTCACCATACGTGACGTTAGGAAGTATTCCGCAGCCCTCCAAGACGACGCAAGTTATTTGGATGACTGCGGTTATCCTGTTTTATTTTGTGCAAAAAATGCTGGTCGAAACGGAGGGTAGGGCTTCGAACAGCACCTCCTCATCTCCGGCACGAAGGCCACCAACCGTACACTAGGCGGCAGCAAGTCACACGGTTGAAAGGTCCCCGGCCACTGCGCTGCAGTGCATTGCCGCTAGGCTTTGGCGCCGCGGACCGATCTAGTGTATATCGGGCGTCTGACCTTGATGCTCGGAGGTTCTTCGCGAATGTAATGATCGAATGATACGTCCTCGTAGACGTAGCACATTATAAGCTCCCGTGCGATGTGCTACCAATATGGTTGGTCAGTTCTTCCTACCACCTGTTTCGGCTACGGTTGGGAAGAATGAGGCAGATCTTATTTAATAATGCCATTGTTTTTTAACAGCTAATAAGCAAGCGTAGTGATAGTCAAGCCTGGAGCATAGTTTAATGCTGAAGTCAAGTATAATCCCTAATAAGCAAGCAAGTATAGGTAGTCGTCGAGCGAAAGAATTCCCCGGCGTCCCTTTTTAAGACGACATTGGAGCTGGACGACGATTTTTCGAAAAATGGCAGTATATTGTACATCCGGCGCCCGATGTGCGCGTCTACGCATGTATACGTCTACGTCTACGCCTGGTATACGCACAGACATGCGCTTTTTAATTTTGACCTATAATATGTCACTCCCTCTACTCATGATGCACAGTTGCAGAGGTGCACGATGCTTCCCTCCCCTCCAGCATGGCCGTTGAACGCGTCTGACCCGCCACCCTGTGCTGTGCCCGCCACCCTGTCCTGTCCTGGCCATTAAGTGTGGCGTGTTGTCGCAATCCCCGATATAGCTACGTACACTCCTCGCTCTGTCAATAGGGAGTGTTTCATCAGCACTGATTGTCAGCTTTGATGTGATCTGCTCGATTTAATTAGTGGCGCCTAGCGTGGGAGCTGGCAACGCAGGTTTTAGAACAGATTATGTGATGTTTCGCCGTCGAATTCAGTAGTATGTTTCGGTCCTGATGATGCGATGTGGGATGTTTGTGCCGTAATAAATGAGTTCGGATCCCCACCCTGCTGGATATCGAAATATTAGAATATCTGCCCGAGACTGTAAGCGGACATAAGGTAGAAGTGGGCGTCCAATCCGCTTATAATATTGCAGCGGTATAAGTACCACTCACAGTGCATAAGGGCGCAAAATGACCATTGTAGTCGACGCGCCCGAAAGCGCCAATAGACAAAATTCACAGTGAAAATGTTCAAACGTTAAAACATGATTTAAAACGTATGCACCTTCGTACGGTCGCATTGCTGAACAGGTTGACACGTGTGAGATCCCGTGGAATCTCTTTTGGATCCTAAAGATTCAACCGGCAAACAAGTACGAAGTAATACGACACCCCAGAGAAGCCTTTGGTGAAATTGTAAAAACAAAATTTAACGTTTTCCAAGTTCCCAGAAGAGCTTTTGGCAGACTGGTGCCGGTAGTGTAGTGTTGGAACTGCTCGTCTGGAAAATCCGGGGTACGGAGTTCGATTCCTCGCGGTGGCCACCCCTTTTTGCCAGGTTGGTTGAGCGACGACGTTCTATGGCCTCAGCAGCGGAGTGCGTTGCGAAGCCCCAATGACAACAACAATCCTTCGGTTAAGTTGTGAAATGGGTCCTTGATCTCAAAAGATCCTTCTACAAGACCTCAAGAGATCCTGGGCATCATCACGCGCGTCATCATCATGGAAAATCCGGTATCCAGAGCTCCGATCCTCGGATCTATTTCTGGGATCCAAGTACATGTCTCCAGGATTTCACCATAGGCCTGTTATGCGCCCACTAGGTTTTCAAATGAGTCCAGTGAAATAGCATAGTTTGGAGCCCAGCATCGCAAAAACTGCAAAGATTGACGGAAATTCTGGTCATTTCTCTGCAGTTTCAGACAAACCAGAACACAGCCTTACGCTTCTGAGCTGAAAATCGTATAAATAATTATCACGCATTCTAATTTGCGGTGTTTTCTCATCGCACGTTAATGCCATTTCATCAAGTTATTCGCGCGCATCGAGTACTCATCATGTGCCAGTCGCGCATTGAGCCTTCAGCTAAGCTGATAGCCGTTGGAAACAAAGAACAGCGCCGTTGCATACATCCACTGTATGTGGGTGGTACTTTTTGTCCGTAGCTAAGTGCCCCGAAAAGGCAGCTACATCGATTTGGACATGGCAACCAACCCCGGTCTCGTTATCTCCTTGAGCTCCGTTACCGTTCCCGATCACTAAAGTGTATACAGTTTGATTAACCTTTCTGATGTCGGTCATACCACGCTGCCATTTTGACCTTTCATTGCGCCCTTTTAAAACGTACTGAGCCTCCAGAGTTAGTGCATTAGCAGGACTCGTATTGTAGGCTCACGTTGGCAACTTGCCCTTTGCATTGAAAACGACTCTTGTTGACGCACCGCTTCCCGCCGTTGAACCCTTGCCTGACCTTCACGGAAGACTCGTCACACCATCACACTCCATATTCCGTAAAGAACTCGGCTCGAACGCTTTGCGCGGATGGGCTTTATGTTCAGAGAACCAGTGATACGGTGTTTGCGGCGCGTTGGCGGAATCTACCACGCGTGGCAAGCAGATCCAATGCAGTGAATCATTTGGCCTACGACCTCTCTCCGGTCCAATGCAGTGAACCATTTGGCCTGCGACCTCTCTGCCAGGAGCTCGTGCGGTACTTCGACACGGCCGCCTGGGCCAAGTGGAACCCGTTTGGCCATTCGCTGGCTAGCCTTTTTTCTTCTTTCGGGCACAACAGCCAGCCCGTTCAGGGCTGACACCCATTATCCCCGGACATGCAGTCCAACACGCTCTTACAAGCCCGCGGGAACCGTTGCATATGGCCGCATAACGATGTCAACACTGCGTCACGGCTCTGGGTCTTAGAATAGAATTATCTTTTTTTTTCAAAAAGTGGGCTGCTCACAACCCTTGACGGGTTCAAATGATGCACTGTGCGCTAGGGCAGTATGAGAGAGCCAAAAAAGCATGAGGTGCACGTAAACCAACTATAATTAACTGGTTTCAGGCAGGGTCCAAGCCGACAAGTACGTCAGTGTCGTTTCTCACCATGATTGAGTCAAAATATTTTGTAGGCCAGCGCATACAGCAAACGATGCCTTCTTGAGCTGTGGGCTACGCTTGTCGGTGTCAACGACGTTAATGATGTATCTCGCGTTTGAGACGCAAACGGAATGGCGCATCACGCAAGAAACTAAAAGTACCTAGTCGTGAAAAAGATCTCTAACGAAAGTAACTTCTTTAACAGCTGACGGAATTGTTTATGATAGCTCAAGAATGATCCTGAAGGGCAGGAAGAAGAAGTGAGTTCACATGTTTTGCAGTGTTTTGCATGCGATGCTCTAAGCTACACCAATGGACCTGAGTGATTAATTAGTATTCAAAATCCATGAAATGCATATGCGCCTCGGTTTTTTTGTCTTTTTCGGTGCAGATTTGGGGAGCGAGCTGCGTTGTATTAGCAATCATTGAGGATTGCTGCCAGGCAGTGACAGTCTACCTCTGCCTCCCCGTTTTCAATTCAGTTTCGGTTTTAATTCAGCTCAGCAGCCTTCTCTGTCACTGGCAAGTCCTCGATTAGTGATGCGTTAAGTACGTGCGATGTCTACATGTGTTCAGAGGCGGATGTTCTGACTTGTCATGGAGGGAGTACATTTTCTCCACACGAATGTTGCGCTTTTCATCGGCCCTAGCGACGGCTCGAAATTAACTGAAGCTTGCGCGCTAAAACATGCCGGCCGCCTGCCATACCCAAAAAGCAAATAATCATGCCCGGAGGGCATTACGTGCCGGACACGCGCTCAAAAAAGCTGTATCACATGTGAGTGCACACAGATGTGAAATGTTGCAAAAAATCGACTTGTCTCATGCAGCTTCATGAAGAGTTAATTTTAAAACACTGACGGGTAATACAATACAAATGCCGTTTTAAGTTTAAGAAAGGGGAATGTGATAACGTTTTTCTTCAAGAAATATGACGAACCTCGCGCCGTATGTACGGACAATGGGTGGGACAATGGGGCAAATTCTTTGCTACGAACACAGTTTTTGCACTGTGCCATGGGAAGATGTTCGTGGAACAATGTCGCATGGAAATGCTGAGCGTTTACCTACGTTTATGTTGAATATGGGTGACCAGCAAGGCGCTTCGTGCGACGTGGGGAGAGCGGGGAGGCAGCAGACATGGGAGTCTTGGAGTGTCATCACGTAGCTGCTATCGAAAACTAAGTTATTTGATTCTGATATCGTTGGCAGTATATACCAACGCATTCGATCAGTGCCACCGGACTCCGTGAAATGAACGGTGGACGGGAGTCATTTGGTGATGGATCAGGCGGAGGTCCGCTGATGCAACGGTCAGGCGTCTCACGGACAAAGCTGCTGAAGGTTGTCTAGACATGGGTCTGCCAGGTTCGACGGATTCAGGCAGCGAAGTCGATGAATTTATGGTGATTGAAAGGTAGTGTTCCACATTGGTATGTGATTTTGAACTAAAAGTCATGTTGAAGATAATTCGGTGCAGTTCACATCCCAGCCCTTCTTAAGGCCTAAATCCCGTTAGTTTCTGAGCTGCACGCCTGTGAAGATGTGCAGCTTTTTTCGGGGAGACTATTTCAAGGTCATCCAAGCATTCAGGGCGCCGTAATAGCGTTATTCAAATCTTGTCATTCCATTAGCTATGCGGCGATCAAGGGTAAGAAATGTCGAGTTGTTCATAGTTGTCGTTGAGTTGTCGAGTTGTTGCTGTCGAGTCGTTCATACCTGGTGTTCGTGAGCAGCACAATCTTGAGATATATCGGCTGTCAATTTGCTCCTAATCAATGTTGTGCAGGGTACGATGACGTATTCCAACGATGACATATGGAGGAGCATATTTAGTGAACAGAAAAATTATGGTACCTAGAGCAGTGTTTTCCACTTAAAAGTATATTAATAGTTGATGAGATTATTTCATCATATCTGACCTTGTTTGCTCCAACATTTTTAAATATGGAGCGTTTCCTGTAAGTTTGTTGTCAGTTGTTTGCAAAGTTATGTCGAATTGTTGTATGCGGGACCGATATTGGTCACAATAAACAGGACTACAGACCTTTGCAGCTTTCCGGCCCAATCTCACAGTTCAGGCCATCGCGAGCTTGTTGCCAGTATATTCACCACAGGGTTCAGGTAGTCCCACGTGTCTATCCGCTCTGGCTGATTAAGTATGACATTGATCCTTAAGCGACGTCCAAACGGGCGGATCTGTCGTTTGCCCAAGAGAACACGAGCGGCCGCGCGTGGCAACCCCACGCGGTTGCCATGACGATGGTCTGTTCTATCCCGCGTCAGAGTCTGCTGGTCTGGCGCTTGGCCTTTGCTGGTCTGCTTGGCTGCCGCGCCCGGTCGTTGAGCGACGGGCCCCGCTTTGATTCATGTTCTCAGCGCCGTCGGAATGGGAAGTTGTTATGTTTTCCACGTTGATGTTATGCGGAGGCGAAAACGTAGTGGCAATGCAACGTTGCTGAGGACATTCCTGATCAAACACCCTACGTGCAAACGCCTAGCAATACGCTTAAAAATTTCCAAGCTATTGCATGTTGTGTTATTGAAAATGGCGTAAATCTGCATTCGGTTGTAGTCACCAGAAAGGCAGTGTTTGAGGTCCGCAGGCGCGGCATCGCGCCTAAGGTTGGACACGGCGCATCAGGGGATGGCCTGAACGGAGCGAAGTCGTGTCCTTTGTTTTCTTGTAAACGGGTTTTGACGTGCCGTTGTAAGTCCTGTTGACATTGTTAAGGGGCCCCAGCTGGCGCGTGGCGTCCGCTGCCTATTGTTGTTCATGATGAATGTGTGTGGTCCTTGGTACTGGTCTATAATTATGTCTTTATGGGCAACAATAATGCGGCAAGTAACGTGTGACAGCGTTATGTATTACCAACTCTCGAATGTCGTGCATTTCAAAGGACTTGTGAAAAATTGGGTCTGTTTTGTGCGCTCCACACTGCGTGCGCCCCCGTGCTGTTCCTTGTACGCACCGTTTTGTTCTGCAGATCGCGTGCACGAAAAGCCGACGACGGTGTGGGTCGGATAGGCGTGGGCTATCAGGTCGAAGGTCAGATGACCCGAATCAGCCACGGCGGGCGCCGACGGCAGACAAGTTTGGAGTCATGACAAGTTATGACACGTTCATTTTGCCTTCTGCACTATGATTCGGTTTTCAAGTTCTAGTTGTGACACATGACACGAAATCGGAAGCTCCCTTCAACATATCTGAACGCCGCGAGCACTCGCAAAGCAGTGTCCGTCCAGTCGGCGGCATCGGAGACCGCCTGCCGCAGGCCACGTTACCGGGCGGCACCTGGTCACGATGAACACTAAGGTGTCGTTTATCACGACCTTGGCGCAAATTCAGCAGTCATGTTTCGCCAGATGGAGATCGGGCTCCGTGGCCGGGGACCGGAGTAAACCCGCAGCAATGTCGTGCTCCTCGTGCGAGAAATATCAACAGTTCCTCCCAGATGTCGCTGGAGGGATGTTGTTTCGCCTCGGATGGTGGTCGCGATATTAACAAACGGCACTGATGCTATGTGCCCGCCGCGCGACTGAGTGCGCGCGCTAGCCGAGCCGACTCCGAGGTCACATGGCAATGGCGTGGGGATCCTTCGTCAGCTGAGCGTGATCCAGCGCCAGCTCGCCAGCTGCCGAGAATCAGCACGGTCGGCACGTCGTCCCAGTGACTGCGTGGTTGGCACGGCGAGCGACGCACGCGGTCTGCCATCGGAGCACGCCATCGCTGGTGGTGTGTACACTCACAGTTTGTGTTGGCACATCGCTGTGTACACTCACAGTTTGTGTTGGCACATCGCTGTGTACACTCACAGTTGTGTTGTTTGGAAGCTTGCTTACGGCCGAGTCACGTTAGCGCAGTCCGCCAAGGCAGTGCAGTCCTCAAAAACTAATGAGGACGATGTGCCTCATCTACTTCTCTGGTCACGTGAGTGTCGGTACTGCTAATATGACGAAAGCAGAAAGTTCGTTTGTCAAATGTCAGCCTGTGTTGAAGGCAATCAAAGCGGTGCAGGCAGCCGAATGGTGACTTGTTGGCGCAGGCGAACGTAGCAAATTCAACCCATATTTTGCAGGCGAGGTGGGCAGGCTAGGAACTTATTAGTAAGCTTGTGAAGTGTCTGGTCGATTTTGAAAATAAACCGTTTCCCGGATATTTCAAGCTAAATAATTAGTCAAATATCTGGCCTTTCAGGGAGTTTTGTAAACTAACGGGTTACATATCATTCCTGCAACGCACGCGTCGTGTCTGGGATCACTCCATTCCCAGATGTCATTTTCGCTGTGAATGCAGAAATGAGCTGGAAGGACGACCGTCGTCGTGTGCTACCCACCAGCGCAGAGCGGTCGCAGCGTAACTCATGCCTAGCTCGAGAGCTCCAAACAGATCGTTCGCGCGCCTGGCGTTATGTAAACCACAGGATGCCTGTCCCCAGTGGCGCATCGAGTGGGGAAATGGGAAGCGGCGCTGGTGCCTCCCCCCCCCCCCCCGCCCCCGCGTGTTTTGGAGGTCACGGGTGAATAAGCGGATTGCTCTGCTCAACTTCTAAAAGAGCACCGTGTATCTGTTGTCGGATCGCCGCAGCCTGCCGCCCCGATGCCACGGGACTCTTTGGATAGGGACGCGGCGAAACTCAGCAGGTACAGAGCTCAGCGTCGCCGCATCAATGGTCTGATCTTCTTTCCCACGCGTTGCTCGCTTCCGTGTGCTAGGAGGACCTTGCTGTTTGTCGTGCAATAACTGTGCTCGTAACTGAGCAGTAACATTACAATCGTACTTTATGGGAATGTTCGCCCGTTTACCAGATGGCCCTTGCTGGACCCCATGTGTGGCGTTGATGCTGCACGTAACTGCGATGCGGCTTCTGGCATGAACTGCGTGTTGCAGTTTGGTCTTCATCTTTCTCAATAAGCTCCTCACGAATCTGGCGGTCGCCAAGTCCTTGGTCAATCCTTCGGCGCAACCAGTCAGGAGGGGGTCGCGTCGCGATGCATGTGAGATCAATACGCTCGTGTCGCACTCGGCGGGATCGCGGCTGGCCTGCGGTGTCAGCGCTAGCCCCCCCCCCCCTTCCCTCCTCCGGGGCAGCGTCCCGAGCTGGGGTCGCCTTGGGGTTAGGCATTTCAACCAAGACAGATCGCGGTGCCTGGAGCGTTTGCTGTCAGGAGCTAGACGGTTGTCAATAACCCGTGACGGTGAGCGGCGAGTTTGGGGTTTGAGAGTCGCGTCGACTGCAGCGGTCATTCAGCGCTCGGCGTGTGGGTTTCAGTGACAGGCCCGCCAGCGACCTAGGTTGACTTACTCATGTGACAGTTTGATCGTCGTTTGGCGTTCGAATATCATTCGTTTGACTGGCTGTATCTGCTGCCATGGAGGCATCATTTGGCGTCTGAACATGATTCGTTTGACTAGCTATTTCGGCCGCCATGGACGCATTGCCTCGCATAAATGTAGTAACTGGTCAATGCAGGGCTACTGGATTTTACAGTG
This sequence comes from Pollicipes pollicipes, assembly GCF_011947565.3. Classification (NCBI taxonomy): domain Eukaryota; kingdom Metazoa; phylum Arthropoda; class Thecostraca; order Pollicipedomorpha; family Pollicipedidae; genus Pollicipes; species Pollicipes pollicipes. Next base: position 35,870,453 of record NW_023597054.1, on the reverse strand, counting down.
GGTTTGAGGCAAATGTTTCCAAAAATCCTCTTATACCATATCGTCATCGCGTAGCACTGTTCTGGCTTTAATGGGCCTTTTAGGCATGAAAGATACGTAACCTAGTTTTTGATATGCTCATTTTGTTTTCAGCCAACGAGAAGCGCTTTCCAATGTCAAGCTCATTGCCAGCAAGTCTCGAGTCGACCTTGCAAAGATTTTGTGACAGACTTCAAGGGTGGCATTATCCTTTAGATTCGAGTACTCAGCAGATAAAGCCGGGGGCTCCCCTATCTTCTGGAGTGTCGTGCGCGGAACAGCAAACCATGAGCAAGTTGTCCCTGTTTTGTTACGTTATCTGCGCATCGGCATCCCGAGTATGGATCCTTACAACCGAGTCCACGCATGCCAATGGGGTGTTCGACCTGTGGAAAAGCTTGGAGCTTGACACGCACCAACCCAGCCGCACCAACGCTGCTTGAAATCACTGGACAGGCGTGACCGACGCACGCGTGGCCACCGACCCTGCAGCTCATTGGTTCTCTTCTCTGTTTCCTGCTCACCTGCTGCACGAAGAGAGGTCACGGTAGCCTGAGATAGTTGGCGGTCCCGGAGGTCGTCCGTCTCACCTGCTGAACGGTCATGTCTAAGGTCACGGATGTTTGGTCCGATGCAATCAAGTTTACTGCTCGTCTGCACTTGTTGGCGGGTATTAGTGGCTTGTCCAGACATGCAGGAGTGTTCACCAATGAAACATCTTTAGTTCTATGTTGCGAGAGTATCCTGTATGCAATCTCCTCCCGTGAATCCCGGGCCAGGACTTCAAATCATTCACATCAGAGATGCCATGTTCTGTCCCAGCTGCCATGTTATTTATGTGCATAATGCACAGAACGAATGCTGCACAGATGCACAGATAATATATCTGTCACGTTCTGGTTACGTAGGCCCCAACCGCGCGGTGCATTCAATTGTGACATGTATTGGGGTGGCATTTACAAAACAACGTGTCATTCGGTACCACAATGGAGGCCGCCGTAAACGCGGAGCACCGCCTTCAACACCACTGAGCACCGTCCCGTCGGCGGCGTCCGTCTCAGCCCGGCGCACCGTCGCCTTGGCTCGTGCCGGCTGCGGCACCCGCCCCGTCCCGTCCCGAGCCGTCCCGTGCTGGCGGCGGTCAGGGTCGTCAGCATCGCTACTCGCTGTCCGGTATGGTCTGCAGCCCGGCCGGTCGGTCGGGCGTCGAGTGCCGCGGCGTCGGCTGCAGCAGCGGCGGCCGGTCCGGCTCGGCGGCCGCGTCCGGCCGGCGCGGCGTCGCGTGCAGCAGCGGCGGCGGCGGCGCCGTGTCGGCGGCGCCGGCCGACGGCGCCACCGCCGCCAGCAGCGGCGTGCGCTCCGTGTCTTCGGCGTCGTCGCTGCGCGTCGGTCGCAGCCGCGTCAGCCGCTCTATGTCGGCGTCGATGGCAGCGACGCGCAGCTGACGCCAGCGGCGCAGACACTGCAGCACCACAGGCACAGCCAGCAGCAGCGTGAGCGCCGCCAGCGCCGCCACCGTGGCCGGGAAACCGTAGGCGTCTGTGGCCACGCCGGCCGCCAGCGGGCCGATGGTGTTGCCGATGGAGAAGGTACTGCACCAGATGCTGGACACGTACGCCTGCGTTGCCAGCCCGTCCGTGAGGCCGACCTCGCCGCCGGCGCGCAGGATGTTGCCGAAGGTGGGGATGAAGGCGCCGCCCAGGAACAGCTCTCGCATGGTCATGCCAAGCGCCACCAGGGAGCGGCTGGGCGCCAGCGGCAGCACGGCCGTGGGCGCGATTAGGATCAGACCGACGGCGGCCAGCAGCAGGCTGGCCGTCATTTGCACGTAGTTGTTGGGCAGGTCGTCGCACAGCTTGCCCCAGACGGGCCCGATGACGGCGTAGGTGCCACTGGCCAGCAAGAAGAAGAGGCCGAGCTGGGCGGGCGAGACACCCAACTCGGCGGTGACGAACGGCGCCAGGCCAGGGTCCAGCGCCGTCCAGTCGACAGCCACCAAGAGCAGCACCACCACGTTGAGCCACACCTCGGAAGACCGCATCATCTTCTGCGACATCTGGCGCACGTGCACGCGCTGAGGGTCGCCGCCGACCCATGGCAGCGTGCAGCAGGTGACGGCCGTCACAGCCAGTATCACGCCGCCCAGCACGAAGAACGGCAGGCCGTAGCCGCCGGCGGTGAACAGGCCCCCTCCGATGGCCGGCCCCGCCGCCAGACCCACGGCGCACATGGTCTCGCACGTGCCCACCAGCAGGTTGATGTTGTCCGGGATCTGGTTGGCCACGATCGTGTAGGAGGCTGTGATGAAGGCCGCCGTGCCGATCGCTTCCACCACGCGCGCCAGGTAACAGGCGGCCATGAAGCCGTTGGGGTCGCCGATATAGTCCAGCAGGCCGAACACCAGCGTCGAGGCGCCGGCCGTGCCCAGGCCCAGGTGGAAGACACGTGACGCGCCCAGCACGGGGATTAGCTTGCCGACCAGTGGTGCCACGGCGAATTGTGTGAAGGCGTAGACGGCGAACACGCCACCCACCAGCGACTGCGACACGCCGCGCCGCTCTGCCTCGCTGGGGAAGAACGGCACCAGCACGCCGACAATGCAGCCGTACAGCAGGTTGCCGACCACCACGCTGCAGATGATCTTCTTCTCGCGCCAACTGAAGCGCACGTACTTGCGCTTGTTCTTCATGTTGGAGAAGTGCGGTATGGTGGGCAGCGAGTTGCGGTGCATGCGGTGCTGCTGGCGCGGCCCCGCCGGCCCCAGCGGCAGCCCGTCGCTGGGGCCGGCGCCGGCCGGCGTGCTCTGGCTGCGCGTCCGCCTGGCGGCCGCTGCTCGTTCTCTGTGTGAGGCCATCGCGCCGCCGCTGCCGCCCGCTGACTGTCGCCGCGGCTCGCCCGCTCTCCCGCGCCCTCCTCTCCCCTGGCGGCGGCGCTGGGCGGCGCCGCGCCGTCCGAGCCGGGCTAAAGTCCAAGGCTCCCCCAGCGACCGGCCGATCGGGGACTAGTTTCAGTTGACGGGGTGCTCCAGCTTCGGTGAGATCATGAGATTTAAACGGTATTGTTCCAGGTGTGGCCAGGTGTGACCAGTGCGCGTGGAGCACTCGCGTTGACGTCAGATTCCCCAGGGTGCGAGTTTTCTGGCTTTCCATATTTTGTTGCTCAACGCATGCGGTTGCTAACGATATTGCCAGCCTTAACAGTGTCATACGTAAGGTTCACTCCCGTCTTGGTCCAGGCCCAGTTTCTCTGCCCGGTGAAGAGGTCACCAGGAGGGTTGCTCTCTCTCTCCTTCCTAGCGACGTACAAAGGGGTTCAGCATTAATACTATAACAAGTTGTAGGTGGCCAGGTGCTTGACATTAACAAAGTCAACACGAAGGAATGGCAACAAAAGATTCGAACTCGGGGAGAGCCACAGACAGGATTGGCACAAATAAAAGAAGGCCTGGCCAGCACTGCTTCGAAGTCCCTCCCAACCTCACTATGCATGCCAGCATCCCCAACTCCCGGCACTCCCCATCGTATACGTTTTCAGGTCATGTGCGCCTGCCGTTACATATGAAACCCCAGACCAGCGGAATTACTCTCTCCTTCGTGCATACCGATTATGTTTACAGTTTGGTGTTACCAGTGACGGTGGGCAGGCTTTTTCCGTGGGCATGATGATACAGTCCTGTGCTTAGTAGAAACTGTCCGATGCCCTGTCAAGGGCGTATTCGTCCGTGTCCTCGTATGTAGCCCGCGGCTATGTCTTTTCCAGGGAGAACGCAAAGGCGTCAACAAGTACTACCCGCCCGACTATGACCCTTCCAAGGGCGGGCTCAACAAGTTCCAGGGCACGCACGCGCTGCGCGAGCGTGCCCGCAAGCTGCACCTGGGCATCCTCGTCATCCGCTTCGAGATGCCGTACAACATCTGGTGCGACGGATGCGGAAATCACATAGGCATGGGCGTCAGGTAAGACAGCTGCCTGCGTCTCGTGGTTCATGATTCTGCTGCTGATGGCTAGAGCCGGGCATGGTGTCTCCGCTAGAAGCCGCGGCGTTGAAGCAGTTGAGATCATGGCTCTCAGGCTTGGAGACAGCCGCCATCCGCGGGCGGTGCGAGTCAGTGTGGCCTTAATCTACTGCTTTCTTCTCGGGTGAGCTGCTGAAACGTGTCATTACGCCGCCAGGAGTCGTTCTTCAGCCATTGGTAATGGCAGGGCACCGCAGAGGTGTTGCTGAAAAAACATGCTTTGTAGACCGAGAATAACATCAGTCTTGTGGGTGTGGCTGGTCTCAGCCAAATGGAGAGTCTTGTAAGAATTTGAGCTTTCTTTAGGTTCATTGTGATCGACGTTAAACCGCCGGAAGGATGCGGATCCTGGCTTGATGAGCGCTGCGCCGTGTTCTTCTCGGGGCCTACAACGCAACGTCAAAGGCCCTCAGCCCCCGGACGGCGTGATAAGGGGTGATTATTTGTGCACACGTGTTGTGATTTCAGTATCAAACTTCAGGCAAACGTGACCACCTCGCGATGGGAAGTCTGTCGTCTGTGCAGAATACGTTTGTGTATCACGCTTGTTTCCGCTGCACCGATGCCATTATAACACCATAGTTTTCAGCGTACCGTGAAGACTACACCTCGTGATCGTGGTGACTTTTTGTGACGAAGCTGCGATTTCAGGTACAACGCCGAGAAATCCAAGATTGGAATGTATTACACGACTCCGGTGTATCAGTTCCGGATGAAATGCCACCTGTGTGACAACTACTTTGTCATCAAAACAGATCCAGCGGTAAGTATCACAAAGCCGGCCGCACTGCGTGTCCAGGACCTGAACGTTAGGACGACGTACGACTACATACACCACATTACATCGTACGGTGAGAACTCGGAACTTTTTTAGCGTCGCTCGATTCGCTTCAGAACTTGGGCGTTTTGGTGTAGGATCCGAAACTCGTCCCACGGGGTAGCTTCTGGACTCGAGAGATTCGGCGTCACCACCAGCTTGTGAACGGCTTGTCCGTGTCGTCAGAACCTGGACTACGAGGTGTTGTCGGGCGCCCGGCGCCAAGAGCGCCGCTTCGACCCGGCCGAGAACGGCACCGTGGTGCCTGACGAGCGGGCCAAGATCCAGAAACTGTCCACCGATGCCATGTTCAAGCTAGAGCACGGCGCCGACGACGTAGACAAGCTGAAGAGCTCGACGCCCGCGCTGCAGCGGCTGGAGGCCGTCCAGGACAGACTTTGGGACGACTTCGCCGCCAACAAATTCCTCAGGGACAAGTTCAGGGTTTGTAACAGCGAGGCGTTGAGAGGGTTTGATGATAGCGACCAGTGCCGTTAATGCACACCGCCTGTTTTGGCGGATGTTGTTGCGGACGACGTTTGTGGGTATATCGAAACGCATCGGATAGGGAGATGCTTTTGCGGCCAGGCGGCTCAGAACAAGTGCGCTATGTGCCAAAAGCGCCCATTCCGGGACGGGATGTCCCATCCTGTGTTAGGCGTTACCAATGCGCCGGTAAGACACAATCGCCGCGTGCCGAGCAAATGCTGTGACTATCCTTTGAAGTCGATGCGAAGCTGCAGATTACTAGGGTTTGATGCTAACCAGTTAGGATGTAAAATGACCTTGGCCGTCGGCACGTCCCTAAGCCTCAGTTGTCGTAACTGGTGATTCCTATCACGAGCTTCGACTCCGCTCCGATGTATTTCACGCTGACATGATCGGGGACCACTTCTGACTGTGTGTGTGGGATGGAGCGTGCTGACGCCTGCCGACCTGTGTTTGCCTCGGATTCACTGACCGCTCAAAATCCGCCAGCTGATGCAAGTCGTGCTCGGTCTGTCTGGCAAGGTTCCATCCAAAACCGGGTGAACGCCGCAGTTGTCCGGCGGCGCGTGCGGCCCTGGCCACGCCCGCCTGTCCGCCTGTCCGCCACGCCAGCGCCGGACAGCCCCCACCCCCGACAGCCCCCCTCCTAGCCGTGACGTGACGCGGAGCCGTGTGTCGGCCGCCGCAGGCCGGTAAGCGGGCGGCGGCGGAGGCGGCCGCCCAGGACGCCGACCTGCTGCGCCGCTCCTCGCTGGACATGCCGCTCGTCGCCGAGACGGAGGACGACCGCCGGCTCGCCGCCCTCATGCGGCTGCAGGACCCGCTGGGTGAGTGGCAGCCGTGTCGACGTGACCACGGGCCCGTCCGCGGGATCACCGTTCGGCATGAAATCGATAGTCGCTGACAATCACGAGCCGGGTGCGGGGTTCGTTTAGTTCTTGTTCAGCAGCGGTGGTACATGGTGAGCATTCCTCGCTCCAACCATGTACAAATCGTCAGGCATTCTGGATGCGTCTGTGGTGCTGATCTCTGGCCCCAGATGTGTTGAGGCAGCTGAGCTAGCTGCTTGGTTTGTTTAGGTACCACACGTGGTTGGTTCCGTGACGCACGTCACCGGATTCCGCATGTGATATTCGCTACGAGGCGCCTCCAGCGCTCCTGGGAGGTCGCCGCTCGGCCGCGGTGCGGACCGCGCCGGCGGCGTCCGGCGGCTCCGCGCGCGGCGTGGCTGCCCGCCGCCGGCCTGTCCCGGCGCGGTCGACGCCGCTGCGCCCCCGCCGGCTGCCCGGGCCGCTCGCCCGGCTTGGGTCAGGTCTGACCGGACCGCGCCGCCGCCAGAAGCGCGCCGCCGACCGCGGGAGCAAGTTGTTTAACAAGGAGTCGGATATCGGCTCCGGTCCAAGCCTGCGTCGCACGGAGATATCGTCGTTGCTGTACTGGCGGTGTCACCCACAGAGGCACGGGCGAGGCACGGGCAGACATCAGTTGCAAGACGGTCTGTGCTGAAGAGAAACATTTGGCTGATTTCGCTCGATGCAACCCTCTGTCAGGGTATCGGAAAGCACGTGCTCGCGCGAGCTCAAAGGACAGCAGATGTGTTTCCTCGCCTTATGGGTCAGATTTCTATCTGTTCTCGGCTGTGAATCCGCACAAGATAGTTACGCAGCATGTTGTGCCGACGACGCTGCAAGATAGCCGTGCTGGTCAATTTGTAGGCCTCACGCCCTTCAACCTTGTATTTTTGTCCCGTCCGCGTGCGTCTGTCCTGGGCACCAAAAAAAAAAAAAAAAACGGCTGGTATGTTGCTGCGTAGCTTGCGGTCCGAAGGCTGCGTTTGATCTAGTGGCGACGATGGTGTCGTACCGTTTTCGTGTCGGAAAGATACTGGTGTGCCGCGTCTGCCAAAGACCTCGGGAGTTCCAGCAAAATGGACAAGTGACTCCTGTCAGGCCTGGAATGGTAGGCTATCCTGACCCAGAGCCAAATACAAGCGTGCCTGATGACACACTGGGATCGCTCATTCTGACGGATGCTATCATCGCTGCAGGGCTGAGTGAACACTATTTTCGACCATAAACCCAAACAGTTGACGTCGAGTGTATGCATGTAATTCTGGTGTGCCTGGATTACAAGATGTTTAACTTCGGAACAGCACCTCTTCATCTCACCCTCGTCGTCGCAGGTCAATCGATGGTTGGCTGATGAGAAAGGCAGACTTCATTGCAGTACCAGATACAATGGCGCAAAAACTGAGTACGGTCACTGCTGAGCAAAAAAATGCCAGACTTACAACCTGGGGCTGGGAATTTCAGACTGATGACTCTGCTATGTTTCGTTTGCTATGCGTGCTATGTTTCGGCGATCTTCGCTGAAATCGCGTGAAGGAGTGCGACAACAATGCACTTTGGCGCCGCTACGTCCTAAAATGGCAAGTAACATCAGTGCAAGAACTGTGCGCCACTCCAGTAACATTCGGCACTTTGCACCAAGCCGCTAACATGACCGCTGACGTGTCGTGTGGTCATGTGAGGGAAGTGGTACATCGATTAAAGATAACGAGATAAATACATGCTATGAAGACTTCGTTGTGCAAACTTTGCAAGTTTGTGTGAGCGAAGCGGTACATCGATTAAAGATAACGAGATCAATACCTGCTATGAAGACTTCGTTGTGCAAACTTTGCAAGTTTGTGTGAGCTTCATTTGATGGCGCGGCTGCTTGTGCCAATACTCAGCTGATGAGTGATTGGCCGGCCGGCCTGGCGCCGCCCGCCGCCAGGGGCCACGGGGGGGGGGGGGGGGGCGCCTGGACAGCGTCTCCCTGCGCCGTCGTGTGACCACGTGACGCGCGCCGGCAGCCAGGCTTGCGCCGCCGCCGTGCCACGTGCCGCACTGCGCCCTGCCGACGTGCAATGGTGGCCGGCGGCGTCTGGCGCAGATCTCCGCCGCTCTGGGGCTCCGGGCCGAGCGCCGCCGCCGCCGCTGCCGCCGCCGTCCTTACTGGTGGCGTCGGATTTCGCCAGCCGACCGCGCCCGGCTCCTCGCCCGTGGTGCCCGCCCGGATGTGGTGTCTGCGGTCCAGCAGGGGGCCGGCCGGCGACGCTGACTGGTTACAACCGGCCTCGAGGCCGCGCGGCTGCGGGTCGGGCGGTGGCGTGCGACCGGTCGTCGCCGCCACTGTCGGGACCGGCCTGTGACAGCGCTGGCCGCCGCGCTCTGTATCTGCCGGTCCCGGCTGGATGATAGTGCCGACCCGGGTGTCGGCTAAACATGTTTGCCGCTGTGGGTTTGGCGCAGACCGTGGGACGGACGGCGCCCGGGGCGCGCGCCGCTCCAGCGCCGGGGTGGGAGCGGTCTGATCGGCCCGCCGCCTCGTCCTGGGGGGGGGGGGGGGGGGGGCCTGAGACTCCCTGCGAACAGGGCCGGCGCCCGGCACGGACGCCTTCGCCTTGGCACGTCTGGTAGCTGGCGTCTGGTGGCGACAGGTTCCAGTGACGGCGACGTGGCCTTTAAGGGGTGTGGCTCATTGAAATTAACAGACGCGTGGTGGGTGCCCAATGTTTACGTCAGGAGGAGAGTTTCCTATTCGTATGGGGAGGGGACTTCAGTCTCCCTCAACCCCCCCCCCCCCCCCTCCATTCCACCCCATTCCCAACCTGCGACTAAGGCTCCCTCGACACGTGATGGATGAGGGCGAAATATGTAGAGACCCGTTGATTGGCGCTTTGTACGGATAGTTTTAATCATTTTTACTGCTTAGCCCTCCCCTCCAGCTAATTTTGCAAAACTTCTCCCTTGTCTTGTGCCATGCCTGTACATTGTACAACACATGTGCAGGCCGGTGGGTGTTCTCACCGGTCGTGAACGTGGTTGCTTGGATCCACTTGGCGGCCTCCTGCTGATCCAATACGTCATGTGTAAGGGTCCTTGCGATGCTCAGATCCATTGGCCGTGTGTATTGAGGGCTGGGCTGGAGTTCAGCCAGACTCCTTAACATCGCTCGTGTATGGTGCAGGGCAATTACTGCGCACATGTAGATGGTGTGCGACGGACTGGGCCGTCGTCCGCGTGTTCTGTCAGAGACCAGACGGCCGAGGGATGTGACACGGGTGATCTGGGAGGCCATAGGGCGCTGGAAGCGATGACCTTCTCCGGCGGAAGCTCCGGCGCGAAATAAGGTCGCGCCGGCTACAGTTTACCGTGTAGTCGGGCGGGTCAGGGGCGCCAGTTTTGGAGGCTGCGAGGGCCGGACGCCAGTCCCTGCTCTAGACGGCGGTGTGTCGTGACTACGGACGGTCGGGCGGCTGTCTGTCCACAGCGTCTGTGTGCCGCTGCGGCGGAGCTGCGCGTGCGGCTCCAAGCCACTTCAGACGTGGCTGGTCCCTGGTATACGTCTCGTACAGCTCGGAAGAAGATGGGCGAATGACTTCACGCGAGTGGGCGTCCCCGACGGCCAATCAGTTGATTCCCATGCAGTTGGATGGCAGATGATTCCAAGACCGGCTGGCATGGATAAACATGGGAAGTCGACGTCCGTCTGATGTTGTGTACGTCGGCTCTGTATCGCGCATGTCTCGGTCGTCGTATCACTTCCACTCCGCTTTTGATACCGTCTGGCACCAGCCATGACGTAGCTACAGCTTGTGTTATGCGTACGCGCTACAAGTCGGGTTTTGATTTCGTCGTTGGTACTAAATGAGGAGAAAATGCATATTTAGCATAGACGTAACGGATCACGTACGCGGCACGCGTACGTCCCTGAGGTCGGCGCGGTCTCAACCTGCGTAATCTTTGGGTGGGCTGGCGTGTTGTCGTGTGTTGGCCGTGTACAATTTCATCGCAGCAAATTAAATATTATGGCACATTTTGCCTGGTGTCTCGTCGCCATTTAACATGGTTACATCGTGCCATTTAACTGTCATGGTTGCAATTAGAGCTGGCTTGAACTTGCCACACTTTCATCAGAAGGCAGAGGTTGTATTGTCACCTTATGATCTGTGTTACCGAGTGACGGGTTCGTTTGTCATCCAGCCTTACCGTGCTTGTAATGCGGTATTTTCCCCTGATTTTCACCCACACCACGCACACCTGACCTCAGATCAGACCACCAGATTTCTGACAAGGTAATCCTGAGGTCTGGATGGTGCTTACACAATCCAGGCCTGACTTCTGAGCTCCGCACAGTGGCGGCAATACTCGGACATTGACTCTGATGACTGGACAGGGCTGACAGTGCTCATACCTGACACCTGAGGGCTGGACAGTGCAGTCGTTGGACCTGGACAGTGATGACCAAGCCCCAGGCCAGACCGTCTGAGATCCAGACAGGGCTGCCAGCACTCAGACCGTACCTTGAGGTACTGCCGGCACGCTCGTGGGGTCCGGACATTACCGATAGAGACCAAACCGCCTGAGATCCAGACAGTGCTGCCAGTATTCAGACCGTATCTTGTACTGCCGGCACACTCGTGGGGTCCGGACATTACCGGCAGAGACCAGACCGTCTGAGATCCAGACAATGCTGCCGGCCCTCAGACCTTGCCCTTGAGGTCCGGGCTGTGTCAACACAAACCAGACTGCCCTGTGCGCCGTCCGGAGCATCCCTGACACGGCGGCGCGCCGGCAGACGCGCCGGTTGTCCGGCGCCGGACGCTTGGTGCCGACACCGGGGTTGCATCACCCCGCGGAGATGTGCCCGGCACGCGCGCCTGGTGGGGCGCCCGTCGCGTGTTTGTGCAGTCGCCGCGGCTCCGGGGGCCAGCGGGCGTTTGTTTAGCTGATGGTGCGCAGAGACGAAGCGGCCGTTCCGGAGTGAACTCAGACGGAGTTGTTCACGCACTGGGGCGCCCTGGCCGTCACGGCGGGTTCGGGATGGCTTGTCGTCTTTGGGGATACAGTAATTTCCTTTTCCTGCAAGCAAGAAAGGACTTGTGCTCTTTGTTTTTTTTTCATTCTTTCTCGTCCTCTTTTCTTTGTTCGCTTTTGTTTTGCTTTTTCGCGCTGGAGCTCTATTTGTGTGTGTGTGTGTGTGTGTGTGTGTGTGTGTGTGTGTGTGTGTGTGTGTGTGTGTGTGTGTGTGTGTGTGTGTGTGTGTGTGTGTGTTGTGTGTGTGTGTGTGTGTGTGTGTGTGTGTGTGTGTGTGTGTGTGTGTGTGCGTGCGTGCGTGCGTGCGTGCGTGCGTGCGCGCGTGTGTGTGTGCATATATACATATATATATTTATTTAGTGGCATTGCCTGCACAGATTGGAAGCATTCTCTAAGCGTCTTTCTTTTAAAGGTGTTTTTGGTGAACTTCCTGTCCTCGTGATCATAAGCACAGCTTGAAGCGTCGAGCATTGGTAAAATTACCATTGTCTACTTCGTGACGCCATTTTACCAGTACCTCCTGATAAACTAAACGTCGACAGCTGTCGGCATAAAAACTCTGTACTCGTAATGATCTCCACTTTTTTGTTGAAGATGTGTGATTGAGTCAGTCATCTGTATATTTATCAGATTACAGTCGATAAATGCTGTGCTTGTTACTATGGTGTGGCACGCGGCAGTCCTCGTCTGCCCATTTTTGTAAACATGAGCAGGCGGTGCTTACTGGCGCAATCTGCTAATGCGTACTGGGATGGCATGTGTTTATACATATCTCGCTGCCGACCTGAAGATGTCCAGTTTCACGCGGCTGTTTTGCGGTAATTGGGCGTGTTCACGAACACACCTGGCCACCGCATCGGCTCGTAGCGCGATATGACCGGGCACAAGGCAGCGGCAGGAGATATGACCGGTCGCCTCTGCCCCAGGTCTAGAGGAGCGGCGCAAACGGCGGCGGGACGCCATCAGCGCGCGGCCGGCGCTGGGCACAGTGGCGCCGAGCGGCGGCGGCTTCTCGAACCAGGCGGCGCCGGCCGGCAGGATCGCCGCCTCGATCGGTGTGACCGTGCGGCGGCGCCCGGGACCGGCGGCGGCGGCGGCTGGAGTTCCGGACCGGCCGCCTCTCATGGAGTCCGCGGCGGCCGGAGGCGGACCAGAGCCGCTGGCGGACGGGCCGATGCCGACCTGCAGCCCAGCACCGGCGGCGGACGCGGATGGTCCGGAGCCGCCGCCGAGTGCTCACCCCGCACCGACACGGGCGGCGGCAGCGGACTCCGCCCCGGCTCCCGGCAGTGCTCAGACGTCGGCGCTGTCGCTGGTGGCCGGCTACTCGTCGACGGACAGCGAGTGATGCGCCGGGTGCGGCTGGACAGCGTCTCCAAGGCTCGTGACGGACGGTGGGCGTGCGCGCCGCTGCTCAGTTTACACGAAAACTGGCTTCTGCTGCTTTTAATGGCCATTTGCCGTTTGCATGCTTCATAGTGTAGTGCTGGTGTAGTTACGGTCATAAACGTCACGTTAGGTTCATGCGTAGCGTTCATAAACTTCATAAGGTCACGTGCCACGGCGAAAAGCAGGTCGCCATCCTATGCGCGAGGCGTTGCCTCAGTTATATCCGGAATTATTAGTGAACCGTCATGAATCCGCTCCGGCTATGCAGATTTATCGAATGCTTTCCTACTCAGTGCCTGACCGTAACACCTGCGTCTCCATGAAATGTGAAAAACGGTTGGACAATACAGTACAACAGTACAAATAGTTTGGCAGACACGTGATTGTCTCACGCTTTTTATTGTCTCATCCATGTTGGTTGGTCCATGTGATGATCTCGAGACGTACGGGAGGGCTAGGTCTGTTACGACACTTAGCATGTAGTGCGTTGCATTGTGCGTGCACGGTTGTAAAACTGAGCGAAAAGCTCCGTAGCACGAAACTTCCAGACGAAACCGCCCACGTCCTTGTGGTTGCAAGTTGAACCACGAAGAGAATATCATTGGAGATGTTACGCAGGTGGCACAGCGACCTCGGTAGGAGGTTAATGTGTTCGTGATCAGACTTCTACTGCATACATGTTTTGTTTTGGTTCGTGATCTACAAATCATTATAACCAGAACACGTTTTATTGCAAAAACAACGGACATAGCAACAAATCAAACAGATCAACACGCGTATAAAAATTTGTCCGGCTCGTCTCGTGTAGTGGTGCCTTCGCTGAACGAGATCATCCAAAGACCCCGCAGAAAGCCGCGCATCATCACAAGTACGCCCATATATGCGCCGTGAGCAACCACCCAGACCGTCTCAACAAGGATTCGCCAGCGCGCGCTGGCCGGCCCGGCGGGCGCCTGTCCGGAGCGTGGCACGGGCGGCGGTCGGAGCGCTCACAGGTAGCGCCAGGCGGACGAGCTGAAGGTAAGACGCTGCCCGTACGAGGGCCGGCCGCCCAGCCAGCCGGCCCCGTTGGCGCCCAGCGCCAGGCCGGCGCCGCTCGAGCCGTATCTGAGCAACACAACAGCGCCAGTCAGCGGTTATCTCCCCTGCAAGGTCAGACAGAGGGCGGAGCGTTAGTGGGCTGGTCACTCGGCGCACGTACCCGGGCCGCAGGACCGGCAGGCCGGGTGCCGCTAGAACGAAACAACAGCACACCGTTAGTCACCGTCTACGTCCTGAGTCTATGGACGACGGGCTCTAGTGGATAAAACGGTCAGGGCTTAAAATTGAACGGGCGCTATAAGTTCCTCTGAGCTACCGGCAGACCCGGTTAACTGGACGGACTCGCTAGCAAAACAGGCCACCCGAACATTTCAAAAAGTTTCAGAGTGATGCACGACCGCTCTCTCCGAACGTCGCCCCGTCAAGGCGGCGGCGCGCGGGTCAGGCCAGGCACGCCGGTCGCACTTGCCTCGGGTATCTGCGCGACTGAGCCGGCTGGCTGGTGGAGCCGGTCGAGTGACGGGCCTTACGAGCCTCCTTCAGGCTCTCGATGTTGCTGGTCACCGAATCGAGGTTCCGCTTGATCTGGTCCCCGAGCACGGAGAGCCGGGAGGAAGCGCGCCGCTCGGCGACCGCCTCGGCAGCGGCCGGGCCCAGCGCCGTCGTGTGCCGCCGGTAGAAGTCGGCCGTGCTCGGCACGTGGGCGGTGGCGGCGCGGAAGTACGGCGCGTCGCCGGTGCGCCGCCGTCGGCCCTCCTCGATGCTGGAGAGCCGCGCTGGCCGCGGCTCGCCGGCCGGGTCGGACGGCAGCGACTCGCGCGACGAGCGCAGGCTGACGTTGCTGGAGGAGAGCGTCTCCTTGGAGCCGACCGCGTCGGCGGGCTCGTCGGCCGGCGAGCCGCCGCCGCCGCCACTGCCAGACAGCTTCAGACGGCGGGGCAGGGTGCTGCTGTGGCGGCTGACGTCGGCGCACGCCTCCGACGGGTCACGGCTGCTCGAGCGCAGCCGGCCGGTGCCATCGGCGGCGAGCAGCGAGCGGCCGTGCGAGGCGTCGCGCTCGCGGCGCTCGCGGCGGCCGGCGCGCCGCGGCTCGCCCGGCGGCTCGTCGTAGATGAGGCTGAGCACCTCACGACTCGACGACCGGTCGCGGCGCCGGTCGTTGAAGCGCGGGAAGTAGCTCTTGCGCAGGATGCGGTCGCTGACCGAGTCCTCCTCGTCGTCGGCGGCGTTCACCTCGGAGCCGGTGTCGGTTGTCTCCGAGGCGGCGTCCGCGTCGGCGCTGAGCGGCTGGCCGAGCCGGCGCCGCCTCGCCTCGGCGCCAACGCCGTTCTCGGCGGGCGCCGGGTCGGCCGGCCCGGGCGCGCGCGGCTCGGGCCGCCGGCCGCCATCGCCGTTGTGGTGGCGCGTCTCCGCGGCGCCGTTCACCGTCGGCCCGTTCTGCAGCTCCTCCTCGCTGCTGGCGACGGCGCCGTCCAGGCAGAGCCGCGCCAGCTGCGGCCGCCGCTTGGTGGGCTGGTCGGGCGCGGCGCCTGCCTCCCGGCTGGAGGAGCGACACCGGCTCGGCTGGCGCTCGCGACTGGCGCTGCGGCGGCGCGGCGAGCGGGCGCGCGACACCTCGCCGCCGCCCGGCGCCAGGTGGATGATCTGGCCGGCGATGTTGCGGAACACCTGGGGTTCGGGCGCAGCGGCGGCGGCGGCCTGGCCCTCGCCGGACGCGCTCTGCTGCAGCTTGTTGACCACCGAGCGCACGCTGCTGCCGCGCCGCACGATATTCAGCTCGCGCGGCGGCTCCTTGAGCGTCGGCGAGCCGCACTCGGTCTTGTCGCGCTCCTCAAAGAACTTGAGTGACACGCGTCGGGAGCTGGGCCGCGGACTGGTTGGGCTGCCCGGGCTGGCCGGCGGCGCCTGCTCCGAGCTCGGGTAGTGACTGAACGCGTCCCGTAGCAGGTCCGGGTTGATCGGACGCGGCGGCTGGTTCTCCACGGCGCTGCCCGGCAACGTCAGCTGGGCGGGACGTGGGGCGTCTCGGACTTCGGCGCCCTCCGCCTCGGCCTTGACCTCGGAGCGCGACCCGGCCCGCCGGATCAGGCTCGGTATTCGGCTCAGCTTTTGCGTGAGAGTCGTTTTCTTCTCCTTCGCGTCGTCGGGCTCCGACCTTTTGTCTGACATGGTCTTCGAGTCCTCGTCTTTTCCTCTGTCGAGGTTGAGGAGCTTTGCCGTTTTCCTAGAAATCTCGTCGAATACGCTTCGCTCTTGCTGCTTGTCGAGCCTCTTCATCGGCCCGGGCGCCTTGTCCCCGTCGGCGCCGGGCGGCCCGCGGCGCGCGACGCTCTCCTCCGCTGGTGGCGCCTCGACGCTGTCTTCTGCACCTTTAGTTCTGACATCGAACTCACTTGCATCCGCCTCCGACTCCAGCGGCTTGGGGACCGGCTCCGTCGCCGGCGGGGGGGACAGGGCGCCGCCACCCGCCTCGCGCTTCTGTCGGATGTCCTTGAGCGCGCTCTGCACGCTGCGCTCTGAGCTGCGAATGAACGGCGAGCTGAAGCGATAGCTGTCCGGGTAGCTGTATCGCGGGCTGAGCGGCCCCGGGCTGCCGCGGTAGTCGTCCAGCGGCCCGGAGCGGAATTCGGAGCGGTGGTCGCCGCGGGGACTCAGGCACCGGGCGCTGGAGCGGTAGTCGTCGCCCGGGCCTGCCGGCTCGGCGCTGAGGCGGCGGCTGGAGTGGCGGTCGCCGCCTCGCAAGCCGTGGTGATGGTCGTCTCGGGCGCTGCGGTGCTCGTCCGGCGGGTCGGAGCGGCGGTGGTGCCGCGGGCTGGTGCGGTGTTCGTCCCGCGCGCGGTCGGTCGCCGCCGCCCGGCGCGCCGCCCTCTCCGGCTGGCGCCTGCGCGCCTGGGGGCTGGACACGGGCGTGCGGTCGCCCTCGTCGCCGCCGGCCGCGTCCGGCGCGGCGAGCGGCGAGAGGGAGCGCCGCTCGGTGTCGGACACAAGTGTCGAGGAAGAGCGGCGGGTGCGACCCGCTGGCAGCCGGGCCTCGTCTGGCGGCGTGCCGCCGTCGCGACTCTGACTGCGCGCACGCGCCGCGCTCCCGCCGCCGCCGCCGCCGCCGTCTCGGAGCGGCTCGGGTATCCGCAAGCTGAGCGTGCGGCCGATGGCGCGGCGCCGCTCGTCGGGCGCCGGCCGCGGCCGCCCGGCCTCACCCTCCTGCTCTCCGCGCCGCCCGCCGGGGGGAGTGTCGATCAGGGAGCGGCGGCCCGCTGGTCCGGCCGCCGGCTCCTGGCTGGTCGCTGATCGCCCGCCGTCCCGCCCTTCAGCTTCCCCCGGCGGCCGGTACGCGTCGTGCAGACTACGCGGCCGCCACGCCACCTTGGGCGGCTCGCTGGCCGCGTCCGGCGGCGGCGTGTACTCGCGGCTCGAGGTGCGCGTGTAGACGCGGTAGGCCGGCGGCTCCGGCGCCGCGGCCGCCGCCGGCCGGCCCAGCGCCGGGTCCTGGCGCAGGAAGCGGCTGATGAAGTCGCGCGCCGAGCCGGCCCGCTCGGCGCTCGCGCCCCTCTCCTCCGACCCGCCCAGCGGTGAGTCGGCCGTCGACGACTTCTTGTAGGCTAGGAACTTGCGCGGCCGTGCGAGCGGCTCCGGCGATAGCGGCTGCTGCTGCTGAGGCTGCCGCTGCTGCTGCTGCGGTTGCGGCTGCTGCGGCTGCTGCGGCTGCGCCTGCTGGCGAGGGTACGGTTGCGGCGCTGGCCGGCTGGGCTCGGTCGGCTCCTCGTCGCTGATGCTGGGCAGGTCCTTGGAGGGCGCGCGGGCTGTGTACCTCCGCGGCAGGCTCCTCGTGTAGTTGGCCGGGTCGTCGTCGGCCTCGAAGCACTGGCCTCGTCTCCGGTAATCTGCGCATACGAGCGGCAATGACAACACGCAACAAAAGTGCAACACACTTCCGAAAGCATGCAATACCACTGTTGATGTCAAAGCCCCATAGACTAACCAGCCAATAGCCCAGATGAGCTGACAAATGTACAGCATGCTTATGAGCACTTGCATACAAACGCTGCTTGGTATGACCATATTTAACAATGTCTCCACATTTGCAGCTGTCTAACCATGCTTGCCACTCCACCATCGCACGAAGGCTACTGCGAGGCTCGGCGCGCAGCACTGGTTCCCGAAGCTAGCATGTCGCCTCAGGAGTCTAACGGAGAACATTACGTGCAAAAATACCTTCAAAGCAGAAGCAGCGAACGGTCAGAATTCATTGTCAAACGAAGCTCTCCAGAACTAGTGGTGCTGCCCTGGGAACAGAGCGGGCCGGACGCGTTGTGTTAGTCACCCTAGAGCACACACAGAGGCCGCTCGCTCATGCCCGGGGACGTCAGAGCCACCGGCCGTGCTCGGGGAAGTGACGTCAATGGTCCATAGGCCAGCCCAGTGACGAACATTGAGTCGTGGAGCGGTAGGCGGTATGTGGTGTGGACAGTGCATGGTGCTGGAAGAGTGTGCTGCTGGTAGTGTATGGTGCTGGCGATATGTCGTGCGGGCAGTACGTGGTGCTGGCAGCATGAGGTGCTAGCAATATGTGATGATGGCGGTGCGTGGTGCTGACAGTATGCGATGATGACAGTGAATGGTGCCAGCAGTGTGTGGCGCTGACGGAGCGTGGGTCTGGTGGCGAGGTGGGTGCTCATAACGTGGCGGTGTCTGGTGCTGGTGCTGCCGGCGCCGGACGCGGTGAGCAGCGTGAGCAGGGCTCGTTGACCGGGCACGGCCGGGCGGCGGGCATGCGAGGCGGGTTAGTGGCGGACGTACAGACGCTGGCCTACTGACTGTCCGACGGCGGGCGCCGGTGGCGCCGCCTCACGGCGCCGGCTGTAACAGACCACACCAGACCGTGTCCAGCCACGGAGTGGGCCATGGTGGCCAGACGAGCGAGCTGACGCTGGGTGCGCGGGCTCTATAGGCCTTTATCTTGCGTTATTGGCATGCATGTCGGTAACGTGCCTTTAGTGTGGCGGCTATTTTGCGTCCTCGACGACGGCGCCACTCGATGCTCAGTGGTACAGCATATTTTTTTCAGTTGGGCTTAACTGAATACATTGCAACAGTTTCGTGCAGTTAATTTTGCCTTTCAATTACCTAAAATCGTCTTCCAAGGCCTTTAAATACCGGTAATTGAAAGGCCATTGGCTGACTGTTTTGTAAACGTATCGTCAGCGAGAAAACGACCAGATACTGGGTCAACCACAGAATGTCTTAAGACGGTCAAGAAAAGAAGAAAAGCGATCCCCAAATACGTAGGCTAATGATTTCTTTCCCGTTTTCACTTGTGTTTCTCATCTTTGAGAGATACTTAACGATTTCCAGAGGTAACTGATGCTGCCAGCCATGTCATTAAACAGATGGGTTTTGACCGGCCACTAGCATGCAACAGGCTTGCACATCGCCCCATAAATCACATAGAGATGGTACCATGTTCTGAAGCATACCTTAGGAGCCTGCATCACCGCTTAGCAGTAATGAATTGTGTTTGAATCGAGATAAAAAAATGCCTCCTCTTCTATGATCCGTGCCTCCTTGGTCTACGGAGCGAGCACCCTCCGGTTGACCCGTATCTGTCTGTAGTTTGTACCATGTCAGACCCTCCGGCGGGCGCCGAGGCACAGCACACAGCAGGCGCCGGCCGGCCGGCAGCCACTCACTGCTGGGCAGCGTGGAGAAGGCGTCCTCCCGCGAGCGCGAGCGGCGCCAGGCCGGCGCCGGCGAGCTGTCGGCCTCCGGTGTCGGCCCACCGCCCGCCTCCGGCCGCGGCGAGCCCACCGACGACTGCCTGGGGGCGACGAGCAGGTCACGGCCGAGGTACGGTCCGCGAGGCGATGGCGGCGTGGGATATGTCACGGCGGTGTGGATCGGTTCACAGCAGCCACGGAGAGATGACGGTGACGATACGGAAGAGGTCATGGGGAAGTCCTGAGAGGTCGTGGAAAAGTCCTGAGAGGGTCATTGGGAGTCGTGGGAGGGTCACATAGGGCAGCCCTGCGAGGGTCATGGGGAAGTCCTGGGGGGGTCATGGGGAAGTCCTGGGAGGGTCACGGGCCGAAGTCCTGGGAGGGTCACGGGCCGAAGTCCTGGGAGGGTCACGGCGGCGGCACCACACCGGCCACGGGCTGGCACCGGACAGGTGTCCCAGCTGCCCAGACCAGTAGCGGTTAGTGGAAAGAGACGCGGTGCGACCGGTGGAGCGGGTCGAGTGTCTATGGCGCCCCCGCCCTGGCACACTTGTAATGAGTAGCGTTATGATGAACTGGGGCGAGCGGGAGGTGGTCGGTGCGGAAACTAAACTTAAACGGTATCGGCTAACCCACATATTCTACGTCATGAAAATATTGCGCTTTGATATATATATATATATATATATATATATATATATATATATATATATATATATATAGCATGAAACTCGCAGATTGCGATGTTTTTTTAGCAGGCATGTTGCTAATGGAACTTAACTTCTTTTAAATGGTCTTATATGAAACAAACGCGTCAGTTGGGATCCGCGACTTCGTCATGTACAATGCTAACAATTCGAATGCAGCCACCAGCCGTACACCAACCCCGAAGAACAGTCACATATTCACATGCCGCATGCAACGGACTACTTACTGAAAACACTGGAAGGAATGAAAGCTAGGCAGCATGGAGGAGAGGATTGACATTGTCAGACGTTTGCAATACACTGAATCAAACGGCTGTGCCTATAGCTTAGCTGTAAAAATATCAGAACATGATGACTGGTTTTGACAACATGCATGAAACAAAACACGTACATAGTTCACTAAAGCGCCGGCAACGCACCTGCGAGGTTATTTATGGGCAGACAGACTACATGCTGGGACTGAATGTGGCCCGTGACCTTATGCCAGTGGCATCGCTCCCTTCGCCAACTGGCGGCTTTCTGTGCAGAGCGACAGAGCGTGCCGCCCCCCCCCCCCTCCCCTACCCCTCCCTTACTGGATCTTCGCCAATTGTTGTGTCTGACTTAGCCACGGACCCCGCACCAGAGCCGCCACCCCCCCCCCCCCCTCCCCCGAAGAGATGGCGCCTCGGCGCGGGCTCACCTGGAGCGGGCCGGCGGCTGCTCGAACAGCGAGGTGCGGGGGAAGCCTAGCGGCTGGTCGAATAGGGAGCGCATGGGTGCGTGCACGCCCCAGATGCTGGGCTGCTGCTCTTGGGGCGGCCGCTCGCCGGAACCTGGCGCCTGGTTGGCCAGCTGCATGGTCCGCTGAAAACCAGAGCAGACGCGTGAGGCGTGCGGCGCCGTGACGGGACCGCCACGTCCGTCGCACCGATCTGGTGTCGCGTGTACACGTGACACCTCCGCACCGCCCAAAGGCTGGGTGCGACTGTTCAGCAAGCGTATGGTGCGGCGAAACCTCAGTGGCCGGAGGACGTACCTGCGGCGAGACCTCGGTGGTCAAGGGACGTACCTTGAGCGGTGAGACCTCGGTGGCTGGGGGACGTACCTTGAGCGGTGAGACCTCGGTGGTCGGGGACGTGCTTTGAGCGGCGAGACCTCGGTGGCTGGGGGACGTACCTTGAGCGGCGAGACCTCAGTGGCCGGAGGATGTATCTGCGGTGAGACCTCGGTGGTCGGGTACGTACCTGCGGTGAGACCTCAGTGGTCGGGGACGTACCTTGAGCGGCGGCACCTCAGTGACCGGGGACGTACCTTGAGCAGCGAGACCTCGGTGTCCGAGGGACGCACGTTGAGTGGCGAGACCCCGGTGGTCGGGGACGTACCTGAAGCGGCGAGACCTCGGTGGCTGGGGGACGTACCTTGAGCGGCGAGTCCTCGGTGGCTCAGGGGACGTACCTTGAGCGGCGAGTCCTCGGTGCTGACGCGGCGCGTGAGGTTGCGCACGCGGTCGAGCAGGGTGGTGAAGAGTGACTCGGCCGTCAGGATCTCAAACTGGTCCTCGTCCTCCTCGTCCTCGCCCGCCGAGCTGAAGCTGTCCGAGCGCTCCACCGAGAAGCCGGTCCGAGGACGCGACATCCTGCCGCACACGAGGGATGTGCTGGAAGTGTGCCTCGGCCACTGCAGCAAGCGAAGAGCGGGCGCCGCGGCGACCACACACCGCATGGATGGAGGGTGCGACGACAACCGCATCCAGACGCCATCACAGATCGACACTGCACGCACAGCCGCAATGTTACGCGTTAGCGCCCAACACGAAACCGTTTGCCCAAATCGTGTAACTCGTTGACCTGTTATTGCAACCGATAGTGTGAAGGCTCTTTCCCCCACACCAATGTCGGCGAGTAGGAGCAGCGGGTCAACTTTTGGGGTGACGCTGCACCAGCAGCTGGACACAGGAGCGCCCATCAGCTAGGGATTCCCGCTTTGGGACGGATTTACTGAATGGTACTGCGTCGCCTACGGTGACGTAATCATCGATGAAACGGAACGTGTTATGCAACACCATGCGGACGACCCAGGACAACCCTTACATGAGTTATGTCATTAGTGAAATGTGTATTATTCTGGGGTGTGTTGTCAAGATACAGTAATCCGGATATAGGCTGTAGCTCAAATTAGTGTATCTTGAAAGCCTACGCCAGAGCAAACCGAGCGGTTAGACCCTGTCCATCTCATATGATTGCCTCACTCAGATGGCCCTAACATCGTTTGACTGCTGACCATTTGGGCATCACATCCCGTGTACGTATCACGAAACGGCGCTTAAGGCAAATACGTTATCTAGATACAAGTGTCCAGCCTAGCATTTCAGACTATGATGGCATATCTTGCACCGACATCGCTTAAGCCGTACAACTATTCCCAACTGTCACAGATAGCTCGCCGCGCACAGCTCTGACGGCGGAGTTCGTCTTGTAACGTGTGTGCTGCATGCTGGCAGTAAACAAAGTGCACAGACAGCCAACCTTTCAGGCAAATAACGTACCGTACCCAGAGAAACATGAATGCTTATTTGCATGCAGGTTTTGCGGCCGCTTCATCGGTTATTCAGCCCAATCAAAAGCAGCAGGGTACAAACAAACGGTTCTCACTCATAACCTTCTGGTAGGCATAACCTGACATGCTTCGTCATGTTGCGTTGATGACATCGGGTCTTACGGGAGTTCTAAAAAAGCTCGTCTTAGGTGATGCCAGACTGTCGCGCGCGCCTTACACATATTCCCGCGAGCACCGCTCAGACCATTTGCGCTGACCCCGGGTGACCTTGCGCCCGATCGTGCGCTAAGCCAGGTCACGCAGAAAAGTATACTTCTCTGGCTACCGGCTAGTGTTATTCCTGGGGCGAGGCTTGAGGAGCGGTGTGCCAGGTGGTGAAGCCCCGGATGACCATCCAGCCGAGCGCCGCGTGTCGGTGTGGCGGCTGGCTCCTGCACAGCCCAGCTGGTGACGCCGCAGCGGGCGGGGTGCAGCCGCCGCCGGCGCTGTACCTGGCTGGTTTGCCGCTCCAGCCGGGCAGCGTCAGGCCCATGCTACTGTCCAGGCCGCGCCGGGAGCTCAGCTTCTGCAGGCCGGCCGGCGCCGCCAGCTGCTCCTCGTCGGCGGCGGCCAGCAGGCTTCTGCGGCGGCCGCGGCCGGTGGGCGCCACGTTAGTCACAGCGTCCGCGCGGAGGGAGCGCTCGGCTACCGACCGACGCCGGCGAGCCGCCAGCGGCAGCCGCCGTACCCACCAACACTGGATACCCACCAGTGGGTAGCACCGGGTGCCCGTGCCCACGGCTGGGTCGGTGCAGTGAGCTGGCGCGAGTGCGGCGGACGTGCGATCGAGAGGGCGGGGCCAGACCAGGCCGGGTGAGATGAGGGCTGGGACCAGTCGTCACACGGCCTACGCCGTTCCCTCAGGCTGGACGTGATTACGAACACGCCGCTTCGCCAGGGACGCGTGGCGCTTCCAACCGAAGCCATAAGCACCACCTAATGGAGGCGGAATTCGTACTGATCGCGCTGGTGGAATGTGCCGATTTGTCTCAACCAGCGGCGACGAGCGCCGGGACCATCAACAGCCTGGCCTGGTCTGGTGACGTCATCAATGCAGGTGAGCGAGAGGTGTTGGTGCAGAGGTGACGGGCGTGCAGTTTATCACATACAGGCACGCACAGGGCAGTCGATTTAAACGTAACCGTGCTATTTACAGCAACGGCCAACGGGTGGGGCCAGTGGCGTTAGCTGAACGAGGCAAGTCACAAGACCTCGTGCATCCTGGGAGACCGAGGGCCAGGCCGACGCCAGCGCTGGCGCCGGGCACCCCGTCTGCCGCGGCCGGCGCGGTACACTCACCCCATCCTGCGGTGTCCGGAGAGCCGCTGCGAGCGGAACAGGCCGGGCCCCTGGGCGGCCTCGGCCTCCTCCGAGGCGGCGCGCACCGGCGGCGTCACCGTGCCGCCGCCCTCCAGCGCGATCGGGATGATGAACTCGCGCGGGGACTTGCGGATGGGCTCGGGCGGCGGCGAGGTGACGCTGCCGGCCGGCACGGAGAGCTGCGGTCTGGCGCGCGGCAGCGAGCGCAGCACCGCCTGGCGCATGCCGTCGTCGCCGGCCAGCCGCTGCCGCTCGGGCAGCGACTGCAGCGAGGCCGCGTGGCGGACCGACTTGGCCGGCCGCCGCGCCGGCTCGGGCCGCTGTGCCGGCAATGATGGCGCCGCCTCGGCCGCCGGCTCGCCGCCGTCCATGCTGATGCGGATCACGTGTTCGCGGCTGCCGGCGCGCTGCGGCGGCAGGCTGTGCGCGCGGTCGGGCGCCGCCACCGGGAAGGTGACCTCGGTGCGCCGTGTGGTGCTCGGCGTGTTGACGGCCGCCTCCACCTCGGAGCGGTACTCGGGCCGGCGGCCGTGCGCCTCATCCTGGCCCAGCAGCACACGCAGCTCCGTCTTCTTCTTGGCCGGCAGCGTGGCGTACTTGGGCCGCTCTTCGGCGTCGGACTTTCGGCGCCGCGACACCACGTCCTTAAGGAAGCTGTTCTCAGTTCCGAGAGCGGTGTCCTTCTCCTCGGCGTGGCGGAAGATCTTCTTGAGCGTGTCCTGCGACTCCATCTCCCTGGGCGCGAGCGTGGCGGCCTGAGACCGTGCGGCCGGCCCGGCCCAGTCGGCCGGCGCCGTCTGGGCGGCGGCCACCGGCGGCTCCGCGGCCGAGGGCCGCCTCTCGGGAATCACCAGCGTCGGCCGCGGCTTCGCCGGCTTCTCCCTGGGAGCTCGGCTGTCCTCTGGAGCAGCCCCGGGGACGCACGGCTGCGGCCGCTTCTGCTCCACATGGCCCTGAGTACTCGGTGTTTTGGGTTGCTTCTGTTCGGGCGCGGGTTCCGTGGCCTGGGGCTGCTTTCGAGCAGGGGATTCGTGAGCTGGCAGCTTGGGCTGTTTCTGCTCGGACGTGGTCTCAACGGCTGCCACGTTCGGCAGCTTCTGAGCCGCTGCAGGCTCTTGACCAGGCATTTTTCTTTGATCAATGGCCGACACCGGTTTCTTTGGTCGCGAAAAAAGATCTTTTGACCCATCTTGTTCAGTGCCGAGCGCCGTTTTCGGTTTCTTGGGTCCTCCCAGTATTTCCTTGTCTGCCAGGGGTTCTGTTACCTTTTTAGCGATATCTTCTTCGTTTTTCTTGATTTCACTTTCTTTTTGTGAAATGGCCTCGCCCACCTCACGAATAGCACTGACCATCTCACCTATTTGAGCTGCGACCTCTTCGCCCGACGCCCCCTTACGTTCGGAGGCGGTTTTATTTTCTGCGCTGGCAGAAGACTCAGTTGGAGACGGACGTTCCTTCTTGATCTTCCTTTTCAATACCTTTTTCTCCGGTGCCAAGGACAGCGTGGACTGATCCCCAGCCTCCATTTTTGGAGGGTCCGGTGATTTTACAGCGCCAGTTGCATCTGGAGATTTTTCAACGTTCACCACATTTGGGGAATTTGCAACACTATCTGGCGTTTTGGTGCCGGCAAACTTCACCGATGCCTTTTCACTACTCTTCGCGGGGGATTTTTCCTTCTTAGGGGACTGATCACCATTGATCTTGGTTTCGGGTCTGCCAAGTTCCTCAGTCCCATTTTCCTTTGTCTTTGACTTCTTCGTCTTCACTTTAACATCCTGCTTCAGCACAGTACCAGAGCTTTTAGAAGCATACACACGACCCGTGATGTCCTTCATTGGAATAGGCCCACCTGCATCCTGGAGTATCACACTTTTGGCTTGAGTTCCCTTCCGCAAAGGGACCGCCTTTAACGCTTCCTTCGGCTTCGACTCGAACGCCCTTTTAGCATCCAATACCTTAATGCCAGTAAACAGGCTAATGACGGGCTTCTTCTCCTCCGGCTTGGGCTCCGGCTTGGGTTTGGGCTCCAGCTTCAACGAGTCTCTGATGACCTTCTTGGGCCTCTCCAGCGTCTTCACGGCCGGCTCCGGGGGCGCGATCATGTTATCCCACATGGCGGCCGCCTTGTAGATCTTTGAGTTGCGCCGGGTGAGACCGTCGCTGCCGTTGGACGCCTTGCTGCTGGCGCTCTCAGCCGACATACGTCGCGGCTGCGGCTGGTCGGTCGGCGCCGCCAGCAGCTGGGCGTCGCCGGGCCGGCCGGCCGCCTCGGCCGGCTCAGCGGACTGTGCGCAGCCACCGACCGCCGCCGGCTGCTCAGCCACGGCAGCGTCTGACGGCTTCTTCACGAGGAGCTCCGGCGGCGGCCGGTCGGACGGACTCGTCGTCGCAGGGGCGCCGCCTCCCGCCGAGGCGGCGCCGCTACGGCTGGGCTCCGGCGGCGCGGCTGGCCTGGCGTCCGCCGGCGTCGCCTCCGGGGCTGCCGGGGATCCGGCCTGCGCCGCACCCGGCGGCGGCGGGCCGGGCGAGATCTGCCCCACCGCCTCCACCAGCCGGGCTGGGCTGGGAGCCTCTGGCACTGGTGACGGCGCCGGTGACCGGGGTCGGGTCGGCGTTAACGTCGGCGACCTTGACCTGGTCGGCGTCAGCACCGGCGACCGCGCCGCCGTTGGAGTCAGTGACTTCGGAGTGGCGGCCGCGGGCGACCTGGGGCGTCCTGTCGTCGGTGACGTCGGCTGCAGTTGCGTTGGTGGCGTCGGCCGCAGTTGCGTTGGTGACGTCGGCCGCAGTTGCGTCGGTGACGTCGGCCGCAGTTGCGTCGGTGACGTCGGCCGCAGCTGCGTCGGTGACGTCGGCCGCAGCTGCGTCGGTGACATCGGCTGCAGCTGCGTCGGTGACCGAGGCGCCGCCGCGGCCGGTGACCGCGGCTGATCGGGCGCCGAGCTCTCCCGCGCGCCCGGTGACGGCGGTGCCGACCTGACCGGGGAGGCGGGGAGCGCGCTCAGTCCGGCAGCGGAGCTGGCTGCCGGCTCCGAAGTTCTCGCCTCACTGCGCGACTTCGACCACGACCGAGACGCGGCCGACTCCGCCACTCTGTCCTCTGTCACAGTCACTCTGTCCCCTGGCCCCGTCACTTTATCCACGGGCTCTGCCACTGTGTCCACGGGCTCGGCCACCCTGCTCACTGCCCCCGCCCCCATGTGGACAGGCTCCGTCACTCTTTCCTCGCGCGAGGTGCTGTCCGCGGACGGGGCGATGGCCGCCGCCACCCCGGACCCCGGCATCTCGGCGCTCGCCGCCTCGGCACGCTTCTTCTTCCGCTTCAGCGTCCTCTCGCCGTCCTTCTTGCGGGTCCGCTCCTTCTCCGGCTTCTCCGTCCGCCTGCTGCGCTCCGACTCGTCGTCCTCCTCCAGAGCACGCTTGGGCGCGGCGTCGGCGCCGGCGACGGCGGCGCGAGCGCGGCCTCCCGGCGAGCCGGGGCTGGGGACGGGGACCGCCGTCGCCGGCTCCACCTCCATCAGGCTGCCCAGCGAGCGGGAGCGGGACGCCGCGAACCCGTCCGCGTCCGGCCGGTCTCGCTTCTTACGGTCCGGCCGCGGCGACTCGACCATCTGACGGTGGGGCGCATCGGGTCACCGGCGCAGGAGAACGGCACCGGCTGGACGCTTAGGGGTCCAAAATAGTAGCGACAGACATCACTAGCTCATTATTGATTGTCATCACTTGAAGGCAAACTTTGAAGATCTGTTTTTTTTTTCGGGACATAGGATGCGATCATTCGGATGATCATAGCCCTTAGATGGGTATCCAGTTTAACTTGAAGTTGTCCGCTTTCAGTTGCCACATAAATTACCACGAACTTTGTCATCACCAGAGCTACAGACACACCACATGGTTAGATTAAGTGTTAGATTAAATGTTTGTCCCCCCCCCCCCAAGATACCACACAGATCACGCGCATTACAAGTTGCATTCCATCCCTTCGTCGTCCGACACAGAGCCTGGCCGGGCGGCCGCGTGTACGCCCGGGGCGCGCGCACGCGCCGACGCCCGCTCACCTCGACGTCGCCGGGCGTGAGCATGTGCTCCTTGTCGCTGCTCTGCGGCGCCAGCGACAGCAGCAGGTCCAGCCGGACGGGCGTCTGGCTGGCCAGCTCCTCGGCCACACGCAGGCAGCAGGCGTCGCTGCCCTTGTTGACCCACCAATGGCTGCAGATGTCGGCGATCGTGGAGCGTCGGTCGGCGCCCACCGTCAGCAGGCCGCTGATCAGCTCAGAGGCCGCTGCAACACCGGCCGCGTGCGCCGCACGTCAGCACGCGCACGGCACGTCAACGCATACGTGGCGCGTCAGCGCATGCGCAGGACAGCGGCGCGAATGTGGTTGGTCCGTACGCATGCGGCAAGTCTGACGTCCATGGCGCCACTGCCGACACTCTACCTGACAATGTGGGAGGCGCGAGGGTGGCAATTCGCGACGGCACAGACAGGCACAGCCAGGATCGATGGCGCAGGCAGGACCTCACCAACAGCAGGAAACAGCCCGGCGCCATCGATCGCCAACAAGTCGCCGCTGAGCACTCTGACCACCTCAGCCCCACTTCAGCCTCGCCGACTCTGACTACTTCAGCAACTCCAGCTACTCACGCGAGGGCTTTTTCGGCTCGTAGTAGTCGCCGGTGGTGATCTGCTTGACGAGCTTCTTGAAGTTGGAGCCGTCGAAGGGCATGGCGCCGTAGACGAGCGTGTAGAGCAGCACGCCGAGTGACCAGCAGTCGACCTCTGGCCCGATGTACGGGGTGCCGCGCACGATCTCCGGCGACGCGTAGAGCGGCGAGCCGCAGAACGTCGCCAGCTGGCTCTTCTCGTCGAACACGTTGCTGAGCCCGAAGTCGGCGATCTGGGGCGGGGCGGATGTGAGGGGCATCGGAGATGATGTGAGGTGCCGATGGAGTGGGCTGGGTGGAGGCGTGGAGACGGGTGGAGGGGGGGGGGGGGGGGTTTCAGGCGCGCGTGGGGCGCCGTTGGAGAAGGCCTGGCGCCAGGTCAGCGCTGTTGGCCTGGACAGAGAGACCGGGTGAGGAGCAGATGGGGAAGATGGATGGGATAGGATATGGGATCGATCGAGACCTGGGATTGACCTGTGATCTGTAGGAGTGGGGATGAGATGTCGGTGATCTGAAGGATTGCTGAAGTACTGGGGTTCGCAAGGCGTGGGGTAGGTGGAAGCTCGTAGAGTTGATGAATGAGAACGCAAGCTTCACGGTCGGTTGAAGGCAGATAAGATGGCACGGGGCATGTGAAGATGTGGCGTAGGAGATGTAGGAGTGCGGAATTTTGTGATATAGGATACAAAGCGACGAAACGCTTACTCCAAACGGCACATAAGCCCCAACCCAACAGTACCAATGGTGTCCTTCTCACCAATCATCAGTGACGCTGCAAGGTGAGAGCTGGACCGACAGCCATTTGTTCACGTAGCCAAGTGACGCGTTAATTGATTCGGACTGAGGAATCGCCACTCAAATCGCCATCCTGGCGGCTGGGGTCGCCTGGGAGCTGACCTTGGCGTTGCCGTACTCGTCTAGCAGGATGTTCTCCAGCTTCAGGTCCCTGTGGCAGATCTTGTGCTGCGGAACAGAACGTCGCGCGTTCTCAGGCACAGTCGAAATTACAGTTGGGTGGAGATCAGTCCAGTCTAGATCACACAGGGCGGGAACCTTGCAGATGGGTCGTCTTTGCTACCGGTGATCACCTGAGTCAGTACACCATGAGGCTTCAAAGCGTCTTCCGGCATTGTGCTCGTTCCCGACCAAGCTCGGCTGTCGGTCCGGTGTTTCGTCGTCCACGTCATAATCGGGGCCAGAGGTCGCGACGCTCAATGGCTGTTTGAATGCATCGTAAAGTAACTCGAATAGTTATGCTGCACCCGAATGATACACCGTGTCACCACGGTTTATGGTCCCCCAACCCCTCCAACCACCTTCATAAGTGCCCGACACAACGCCCCGCCCCGTGCCTCAGCCCAGCGCGTAAATGCAGCGTTGCAGCGGCGCGTCAGGAGCAGACCTTGTGGCAGTAGTAGCAGGCCGTGGCCACCTGGCGGAACACTCTGCGGGCCTCGGGCTCGCTGAGCACCTTGCGCTCGCTCAGGTAGTCGTACAGCTCGCCACCCGCCGCGTACTCCATCACCAGCACCATCTTCTCGCGGTTCTCAAACACTGGGGACAGAGAGGCGGTCAGAGGGCTCAAACAAAGAACTTGTGAAGCGTTCTATGCTAATTCCACGAATTATATTACGCTGAAACTTGCGTAAAACAAAACAAAGTCGGAAAAAGGCTCTCAATTAATCAATAAACGAGCATTTAATTTTTTGCAGATATCTATCACAATGACATTGCGCGCGCTATGATTTTGATGGCCAGAATGTCCAAACGCAGCCAGCTTGTGGTTTGTTAGCGATCATTACGGGGCAACCATACATGGCAGGCGGACTGTTGGTCAGTCGACGACCTCTGCCAGCGGAGAGAGGCATCGCGCGGTACTCTGGGCTATTCCCGCCGCGCAAGATCTGCTGAAGCGAGCCGCCGGCACAGCACGCGTACCTTCGAATATGTGGATGATGTGTGGATGGGTCACCGATGACATGATCTGGATCTCCCGCCGGATCCGCACCAGGTCCTGCTCCGTCTCGATTTTCGCCTTCTTGATCGTCTTGATGGCCACCTGAGCAGACATGTCCGTGACCGGAGAGCCAAGATGTTGGCAAATAAAAACAATGTCACATGGTCTGACGCGCACGAATCGTAACGTTGGCTGAAAACATCTAGACACATCTCGAATACATGCGATGTAAGTACTCGCACATAAAATCTCTAAAAGAATTGTTTGCTTTCAAAATTACCCTCCTTTTGACACCCGTATATATCACAACACAGACGAGCTGGGCATTCTGTGGCATAATTCATTTCAATACAATTTTACGAGACATTAATCAAGTACGTGTAGCAGTGTTCAAATACTGCGCTCGAAAACCTATACTTTTGGGGATTGCCTTGCCGATCGCATAGAAGGGGAACCGAATGACCAATGACAGAAATATTCGGCATTGTTATAATCGATTTCAGTGAAACCTTGTGAAATGTGACCACGAAAGGGTGCAGTGCATCGTCCGATAAATTCAGCATATCCGACATTGCTAATGTCTGCTGATCTGGATTGAAATGGCCAACAGAACAGCACTCAACATGATTTGTTCACGTTGTATGAGGTCGAAACAGTTTATCAATCCACTAAAAGCTTTCTTTGCTTACGATGCACCATGTACGTATATACCCCCAACATTATTTGTACTTGTGTCTGGTCTTCAAGCGTCTAAAAACAGTTCAGTATGTGGGCGAGTTCAAAGATGTAAAGATCTGAGAGCCAAGACGCTACTGGAACGTTCACGGTTTACACCAGCCCCCCGTCTGTTTATCAAATGACGGCAGGAAGCCGTATAGCTGCCCCTGACGGCTGTGTTGAGACTGAACCCTGGCCCGGCGAAACCCGCCCAGTCGTCACCAGCTCTGGTGCACAGACCGGTGGAAGAAATATCGCCGTCCCATTGGCTGGTGGTGTGACCCGTCCCGTCCCATTGGCTGGCGGTGTGACCCACCCCATCTCATTGGCCGGTGTCATGACCGACCTCCGTCCCATTGGCCGGTGATGTTACCGAACGCCTTTCCATTGGCTGGCGATGTGACCCACCCCATCTCATTGGCCGGTGTCGTGACCGACCTCCGTCCCATTGGCCGGTGATGTTACCGAACGCCGTTCCATTGGATGGAGGTGTGATCTACCCCGTCTCATTGGCTGGTGTGACTGACACCGGTCCACTACAGTGGAACTGCGTAATCTATTTATACCCCTCCAGCCAATGCACGGGCTGACATTTTCAGCGACCCAGTCCTATTGGCTAGCGCTGTGGCCGACTCGCTTCAACGACTACGGTAACAAACGGTGCCCTCGCTCTGCAGACGTCTTTAACGACGGAGGTCAGCGCACGGCACCCCTTGTCTTCACAGCTCACCACGCGGCCACATTTGTAAAACAGCGCGCACAACAGCTGCGGCTGGTGCCCGTTTGGTGGACGGCGGGTGGCGCCAGCCGACAGCGACGCACCTGTGCTCGGGCGTGCTCATAACGGCGCGCGACTGCCTCACGCTGGTGCCGCCGAGGGCCGGTGTGACCGTCCCTCCCCTCCCCCCCCCCCCCCCCCAGGTCGTGTGGCCATGCCGCCCCGGGCCGGCGGCGGTAGCGGCGCCGGTGCGCCGCCGGTCAGGCACTATCGGTGCAGACCGGCCGGGCGCTGCGCCAGCCCGACGCCGGGCGTGCACGGCACCTCCAGAAATAGCGCCGCCGGCGGTCCGTCACCGGCGACGACCGCGCGCGCCGACCGGCGCCGCTGGAGCGGGCAGCGCGCTGCACTTCCGGCCCGGCGGCGAGGCCCGGGAGGGCGCACTGGGCGACGGCCGTGTGGGCGGCCAGGTGGGACGCACCAGCCGGCGGATATACCGCGGGCTGGGGGGGGGGGGGGGATAGGCCGACGGCTGCACAGGTTGACCGGAGGCGGAGGAGCAGGCTACACTGGTGGCTTCATGAACAAATTGAATGAAGGAGAAATGAATGAGATTGGGGGTAATGCCGGCGGACCAGAGGGTGAG
The DNA here is from genome assembly GCF_011947565.3 of Pollicipes pollicipes. NCBI lineage: Eukaryota > Metazoa > Arthropoda > Thecostraca > Pollicipedomorpha > Pollicipedidae > Pollicipes > Pollicipes pollicipes. The sequence goes on along the minus strand of NW_023597054.1, from coordinate 35,837,795 downwards.
GGATGAGCAGCATTGGTAGTCACACAGGCGGACCGGAGAGGCCCCCAGGATGAGCGCGTGCGCAAATGACAAAAAGGGGACGCGAGTGTACTAATCAAATCAGCCTGTCAGGAACAGGTCGTGTTGCATACAGGCGACTGAGGCTGTGATAGGAAGGTGGCCTAACATTGATCTAACCTAATTTCTATCCGGCAAAACAGGATGTGCTTCTCCAGGTGGTTGAGGAGTTGGCGCACTGTTACTGAGAATGAAAAAGACGGGATACTCAACGATATCGATTGCGCCGCGGTGCTTCACTGACTCCCCGCTCGTCACATCGGAGGCCACCAGACTCAACATCACACGCTGTGAGACCTATTCCAAAGACCGGACACTGGCTTTTATCGCTTCTTCGCTCGGCATCCAGTGCAGATATTTGCTTTCTTCTCGGACCCCGGTACGTATCGCTCGCCTTCCGGTTGCCATGCGCCTTTACAAGCCTAGTCAGAACATTATCCCAGTTCTTAGCATCTTCGTCTCAACGCAACGCTCCGCCAGCACCTAGTTGCCATTTTTTACAATCTTGCTGACGTTCTCAGCTCTCGGGCAGTGGGTCGGTTAGCTCCGTCCCCAGTTGCCAGACAGTGGTCGGTCATCTTTGTCCCCAGTTGCCGGGAGGTGGGTCGGTCAGCTCCGCCTCCAGTTGCCGGGCAGTGATCGTCCCCAGTTGGCGGGCAGTTGTCAGTTCCCAGTTGTCGGGAGGCGGGTCGGTCATCTCCGTCTCCAGTTGTGGGGAAGTGGTCAATCAAATCTGCCCACAGTTGCCGGGCAGTGGTCAGTTAGCTCTGTCCCTAGTTGCCGGGCAGTGGTCAGTCAGCTCCGTCCCCAGTTGCCGAGCAGTGGGTCGGTCAGCTCTGCCCTCAGTTGTCGGGCAGTGGTCGGTCAGCTCCGTCCCCAGTTGTCGGGCAGTGGTCGGTCAGCTCCGTCCCCAGTTGTCGGGCAGTGGTAGGTCAGCTCCGTCCCCAGTTGTCGGGCAGTGGTCGGTCAGCTCCGTCCCCAGTTGCCGAGTAGTGGTCAGTCAGCTCCGCCCCAGCCCCCAGGCGTGGCGCCGGCTCGCCGATCGCTCCGGGTTTCAGCTCACGCCCCGTGATTCAGGTGGCCGGCCCGTGCGGCCAGCTGGGGCGGCCGTCCCTGCTGGGAGCCGTGCCAGCGCCGGCGCCGGCGTCTGGCAGCCAGCACCGCCGTGGTGGCGACACCCCTACGCGGCACGCGGCCGGCGCAGCGCACCCATATCCGCCGGCGTCATCGCTGTGACCGTCAGAATGACGTGACGTCGTCACAGGCTGGCAAGAGACGCACCGGCCGATCCGCGCGGCCCAACTATCGCAGCTGAGTGCGGGGCAGACGGCAGCCGCGGCAGACGAACGGCGCCAGAGTCCGACGGCCACCCGACAGCAGCCAGTGACGGGCCAAATCACCGCAGAACGTCCGTCTGCTGGAGAGGCGGTGCTTCAGTGAAGGTGGCGCACCACGGCCGCACGTCACTAAGTAATAGCCCCGGAGAGTCGGCCGACCGGCCGGACCAAGAACGGCACGCCCTCTCCCTCTTGTTCAGATCAAACGGTGGCGCCACGGCTTAGATACCCAAGCAAGGTTCAGTTCCGGACGAGGCGGTGATCCAGCTCAAAGATCAGCGATATCCACACCCGACGGGTGTATCATAGCCGACACAAGAGATCTGCAAGATCCGGCGTAAAACTGGCTTAAAGCTAATGCCTCAGAACCCTTTTACCATCAACCAGCAGACAACGGCAATAGAAAGTGGCGCCCGCTGCGCTGACCACCGTCCAGCGCTTCTCTTCCCCGCTACAGGGCTCAGACCCGGCGTCGATAAAGAGCTGGACTGTGTCATACCTCAGGCAACGCGCATCAAGACGTCAGAGAGACTTCCCATCAGTTAACCGCCACTGACATTCAAATCAAACTTCAGAGTTCGCCTGCCGTCATGATGGCCAATTCGTCTAACCCAATCACATCCTCCGCAGCTCCCTGGGGCCCGTTCTTCCGGGGCCGGCGGCCGTCCTATCCTTCTGACCTGACGCGACAGCTGACGCGCCCGGCTCAGCAGCGGCCGCACAGAACCCGCACCGACCCCCGGACACTCGGCGGCGGTCGCGGGAGGCGGCCGGCCACGCGCGGTGCCCAGCGGAGCGGCAGAGCCGAGCCGGGCCGGCCGAAGAAGTCGGCTCCTCCCGGCGCGAGCAAGTGTCCAGCGGCGCCGTGGGGACTGCCAAACATTCCTGGAGCGACTATTTTTAGCGGCCCGGCAACAACACACCGCTCGAATGCCAACATCATCAGGCGGCAGGCGCGGAGGCGACGGCGCGCATCCTCCTGACAGCCGGAGTGTGACCCGTGGCCGCGCCGCTTCGACCGCTACCCCATGCGGGCGATGGTCAATACCCTACAGGCGGTCGCCCGTAACGACCGCGGATCGAAACTGGCAGCGCGTTCGCGGGACATCGCAGCCAAGTCCACAGACTTCGGAGAGTCGATGACTGAATCGGCAAGCGGTGCCAAAGGCATCTGCTTGCTCTTGGGTGAGTCACGGTTTTGTGCTTTCCGCAGATCTGGCCGGCTTCGCACAGAGAAGAAGGTCGGGAAAACATTCCCGGTGCCACGAGTCGGAGCCAGGAGTCTGCCTGCTGCGATGAAGGCACACCAGATCCAACAGACCAAGGGCAAACCGATGACCTTGTACGACAGTGCCGTTGACATTTGGCCTTTCCGCCCACCTAGTCGCTGACAAGACGCCTGATCTGCTCACGAACAAAGACGCGCGCGCGAACACCCATCATCCAAGCGGCTTCTCTGTTCTGGTAAGAATCGAACTGCAGCAAGATCAGCCCGCACAAGCCTGGTCATCGGGGTATGTCGGAGGCATCGGGACAACTTGCTCCCTATCTCAAAATGAAATCCACCAAATCTGGAGACTTCTCTGAAGTCTGGGGAAAACGAGGTACTTTGATGGGCCGTTACCAGTTCCGCACGCTTTTGACCCCGGCCAACATTTTCGCCCAATACCCAAAAACTCTTGTCACTTCCCATCCAGCCTCATCCAGCGGCGGCATCTTTTCCGCACCCCGCATTCTTTATCTCGTCATTGCCTTGCCCGTCAAGGGTTCTCCTGACCCCATCTTCCCACGTGCGCGTTGTTTGCCGACCGGCGCACGCTACTGCCCGACAGACACAAAAAACCGAGTCGATCGATGTCGCGTCAGAGCGACGGCCCCAGCGCGGCCAGGCGGCCCGAGAGAGGGGCACACGGCGGCCCCAGCGCGGCCAGGCGGTCCGAGAGAGGGACACACGGTGGCCCCAGCGTGGCCAGGCACCCGAGAGAGGGGCACACGCGGCCCCAGCGCGGCCAGGCGGCCCGAGAGAGGGGCACACGGCGGCCCTAGCGTGGCCAGGCGGTCCGAGAGAGGGACACACGGCGGCCCCAGCCCGGCCAGGCACCCGAGAGAGGAACGCAGGCCGCCCCAGCCCGTGTCGCTACACTCACCTCTTGGCCCGTCTCCTTGTTGATAGCAAGCTGCACTTTGCCGTAGGTGCCTTGCCCCAGCTTTTTCACGATGTCAAACCTGGAACAGGGCATTACTTTGATGAGACGGGTGAGCGTGAGGGATGTGAGCTAATTTGGGGTCATTAGCTCATGTTACACGTAACGAGTTAGAATGACGTCAAAAGAAGCTACCCGCTATCGAACGTCATCGAACCCGCGAGCCTAGTTGGCGTGCTGGCGTTCTCTGTCCGTGAGCCTGATTGGTCACAAGCGTCAACCGCAAGAAGGTTTCAGCAAGGCACGTACCTCCACCGACAAAAAATAGCGTGGTTGAAAACAGCGGCGGTGGATGTGTTACTACTTGCAATGCGATCGCGTATTGTGGGTGGGGGCGGGCGGGTACCTGATCGCGCCGTGGTATGTGGCTGTGTGTGCCAGGGACGGGGGTGGCGGGGGGAGGGGGTGGCGGCAGCAGCAGACGAGGCGGCGGCGACTATCGATTCCAGCGGCGGTGGCTCGGCCCGGCTGGCCGACACAGTCGCCTGACACGGACAGCGGCCACAGCTGTGGGCCACCGGCGGCGCACATTGCCAGCGGCAACGTCAGGGCAGCGAAGGAGGGATGCAGCACCGCCTGTGCTAGTGCTGGTGCGCATCCCTGGCGCGTGCTGTTAGTGAGTCGCTTTTCCGATGGGTGCTGGCCCATCTGTCCCCGCCCGAGAGTGTCCGACGGCACAACAAAGCCGCCACCTCGGGCGCGCTCGTGTTGTCCTCTATACAGGCAACACGGACCGTCCCCGCGCCCGGCCCGCCTCCGGCAGACGACGCGCGCGGACAATGTGTCACGCATCAGCTAGTGAGCACGGGCGCCCGAGGATCCGTGGCTCGTCGCGGCCGACAACAGATGCGAACGATCAGAGCGCTCATGACGGCCGGCACGTGCCGTATCATCTGGCCCACCCGCGAACCGGCGGCGCTGCCTGCCTACGGCCTGGGCGGCCGACGAGCCGCCGCTGAGGTGGCAGGGAGTGGCGCCGGCAGAGTCACGCACCCAGACGAGGAGGACCTGAGACAGCAGCGGTCCCGGCTCGACACGCCACGCTAGGAGTGTGGGATCGCACTCAGCTGCGGGGGCTCCAGCACACACGTGCTGCATCAGCTTGCTTGCAGCTTAGCCCTCCCAAGTTGAAAGAGTCCTCCCATCCCCGATAATCATCGAATTCATGCGAGCAGACGTGAGAAGAGGCATCAAATAGCGTTTCTATGCTCTCCAAATTACAAAATAAAGTGTCCGAAACCCGAGACAAAACCCGAGATAGAGGCACCCCGTTTGGGGTGCCTCTCCACGTTATTCGACACCGCAGAGACTCATCTTAACTGGCTTTGAGAAGCCGCACCCATGCGTGACACCAGACGCCAGCTTAACAAGAAGATGTGCTGACAAAGCCAGGCATCACTAGTTATCCGTGGCCACGCGTCTCTTTACGGTGGCTGTGGGTTGGAGCCGGAACAGGCCCTTTTTAAAGACGCCCACGCATTGTTCCGCACATTGCACGCGTGCGTCGGAGGGCGAGTGTTTCCACGCACAGCCGTGAGGGAGCCCCGGCGAGTCTCCCGACCCTCACGTCCCGCGTCGTCGCGTACGGCACATCTCACGGCCCACGGCGTGACCGGCGCAGCGCAGCCGGCCGGCCCGCCTCGGCGGCGTGACCCCGATGGCGAGGCTGTGCTGGGCCGGGGCCGGCGGCAGAGGCCAGCTGGGACCACGGTCGCAGCAGCATCGATCACCCCGAGTGACGTCACGGCCGACCTGACCCGGCGCCGGCGGCTCGGCGACAGAGGCACCGACCGCAGACAGCCGGCCGGGACAGCCGGCGAAGGTGGGGGTCCGCCGGACCGGCCCCCGAGCCCGGACCGACCGCTGCGGCACGACCGGAGACGCGGCCGCACCTCCGGGGCAACGACCAGTGGCGGCGGTGAAGACGGCTGGTAGATAACGCTAGCTGCACGAACAATATTTGGGTAGTAGGGTGCACAGGCCAAGTGATCCGAATGCGGCAACAACGTGATAAGTGCTCAAATAGCGAGGGGTTCTCAATTTGCAAGAGACGCGCGCGTGTTGCGCTGCACCACATGCGCGCATCTTCGTGGCAATTTGAGAGATACTCACGCCTTGCGTGCTGACTTTTGCACTGATACACCCAAAGTTGGACTAAATGACTCCCTCCGGCATGAGAGACGAAGATAGCATTCTAAACAAATAATGACGCCCAAGGACAGTTTTAAGAACACAACATACGCTGATCGCCGGGAATGTTTCCACTTCTAAAGTTGTCACGTCGTTTTGTTTCCCTTTTCCACTGATGGCGGCATAAGGCTATGGTTTGATGCGTTGTCTTGCTCCTGGTGTGAGTATCGTGACGTGCTTACCGGTGTCGCCGTTATGTACTGGTCTCCCGTAAGGTCCACATGAAGGCCAAAACTGAACGCCGGAAATATTGCAGCGATAAAGACGGAATGGCTAGCAAGAAGAAATATGCTATATAAATCGGTAAGCGTGAGCACAACAGATGCATACGGTCTCGGTGGTTCTAGTTCAGTTAAGTCCGAACCGCTTCCACCAAAACAGCCCAGAAAGCAGCCCGCCCCCCCCCCCCCCCCTCTCCCTCTTGAGGCATGCTCTCGGTAGTATCCACCCGTTCGAGAAAAACCCCGAAAACAGTCCCTGACATGGGTCTCCGCCCAGCTCTGCGCGACAGCGGCCCCTGGCTGTGTGTCCCCGGCAGCGGCCTCTGGCTTTCTGTTCCCAGCGGCGGTCCTGGCTGCCTGTTCCCGGCAGCGGCCCTGGCTGTCTGTCTCCGGCAGCGGCCCCAGCCTGTGTGTACCCGGCAGCGGCCCCTGGCTGTCTGTTCCCGGCAGCGGCCTCTGCCTGTCTGTCCCCGGCGGCGGCCCCTGGCTGTGTGTCCCCAGCAGCGGCCTCCGCCTGTCTGTCCCCGGCAGCGGCCCCTGGCTGTGTGTCCCCAGCGGCGGCCTCCGCCTGTCTGTCCCCGGTAGCGGCCTCCGCCTGCCTGTCCCCGGCGGCGGCCCCTGGCTGCCTGTCGACCGGCGGGCGCCGCCAAGACGCGGCACCTGGCAAGGCAGCGGACGCCATCGTCAGCGCCCGGCGTCGCCTGGCAGACGACTGCGGGTCAGGCGGGCCGGGGTCGGGTGGCACCAGCCTGACCCCCGCGCGCCCTCACCACGCTCCGGTTCGCACCTGGCACACCACCCCTGACCGGACCCTCCAACCCCCATCAATACCGCCCACACGTTAGAATTTACATTCGAAGCCCGGTTACTACCATTTGGCTAAGCACTAGCTTGGCTGTATTTTTTGGCGTGCTGATCACAGCGGCGGTAATACCTTTCCACGACATTAAAACATCGACCTCCAGAAGTGATCAAGGGTAAGGCACATTGAACTTAGACAGGCATGATTTGGGCCAGCTCTAACCATATTAAAGAGGCGAATAAGCTAATAACTAATGGAGAATCGTGCAAATTCAACCGCGCACAAGTCATATGAACGTGTCGTTTTCACAGAAATTCCGAGAGTCCGGGGAGACATCTGTCACCGAGAGACCCTCGCTACGATGCCTTTGTCTCGCATGCTCAGGCCAACATTCACCACCTATGACTGCAGAAAGATCCCCATCGCCGCGATAAGCACGCCAAGCATGCTCGCTGGAGCGAGCTTAGCTTATTGCCATGGCAACGCGTGACGACATAAGTCAGCAGTGAGGTCACAGCGTTCCTCCTTCGCCTGGGCGCGTCAGCTGTTGATTCTGATGGTGACATGCCACCGTCACGGCGCCGCGTGACGACGTCATCGCGCCGCCATCCGATGACGTCGTCGAAAACGCCAACGCCCTGCGACGCGGCGGTATGTTTTCGTTTTGGCTAGCGCATCGTGGTCTGAGAAATTGCCGCAAAAATAAAGCCTGTCAAGGCAAACTGACAAGCGCATGCATCTGACCAATGGGTGCCTAACTGAGCACCCCCTTCTGAAGCGCTTGGTCTCGTGCCAGAGGGAAAGCACTTCGATTACAGTATACATAAAATAGGAGCAGCAGCAGCCGGCCGGCCGAGTGCCGCCAGCAAAGGGAGCCGGCGTCAGTGCCAACGTGACGGTCACTGACGACTAGTGACTCCCGTGCGGGGTGTGTGGTACTAGTGACTCCCGTGCGGGGTGTGTGGTACTAGTGACTCTCGTGCGGGGTGTGTGGTACTAGTGACTCCCGTGCGGGGTGTGTGGTACTAGTGACTTCCGTGCGGGGTGTGTGGTACTAGTGACTCTCGTGCAGGCTGTATGGTATGCTCAAAACTGGGATAAAAAACACTGCGAAACCGATAGGCTGTTTGTAGGCTTTTCTATATCACCTACTTTGAATGTTTAATTGACTTAGTGTCGGAGGTAGGTTACTTCTTATCGTGAAGTAAACTCAAGCGCTGCTAACATCAGGCCTCGTTTCACTGTGTACACATCCTCGACGACTGCCGAGCACCCCGCATACGACATCAACGGAATGAACAGCGCGCTGTTCAATCTAAGCTCTGAAAAAGACGAGTTTTAGTCCGGTCTGACGTGAACTCGCTGCCGAATAGTGCAGTCTGGCCAAAGTGTTCGCTGGCCAAATGCGTTGGGTGGCCGCTCGAGTAATAATAGCCGCCGCGTGAACCAGCGGACACGGTGTCGAGCGAGATGTCGTCGGACCGCACACCGACCCCGGGGGGCCGTCCAGGGTCCGTTCGACACTTCGCCATCGTGCCGCGGGAAGCACGGAATGTCTGGCCAGGGTGCGTACGTGCGTCGTGACCGCGTGCTGGCAGGATTTCGTGGGATTGCGGGCGCACAGGAGGTTCCGTGGTTCGCACGAGCACGAGGTTGCGTGCTCCGCGATCGGACGCCGAGAGCACAGGATGGCCGAGCGACCGCGTCCGGGATCCGACTGTGGGAGCATGAGGTGGCTGTTCAAGATCCGTGTCTCATGGGTCGTATCCCAGAAGCACGTGATGCCTGTCCCGGGTCCGTGCCACGTGATCGCAGCACGGAAGTGCCGATCGAGCGACCGCATTAGGTGACCGGCGGCGCATGGACCTGTGACTCGCTGCACCTGCGCCACGACCGAACGCTTGCATCCGTCTGGCGGGACTTCCGACGTCGCTGGTGTAGCACGCCGCTCTCATCAGCCTGTTGCAGCGCATCAAATATTTATCAACCTAACGGGCCGTGTTGATCCGTGGCGGCACGGGCCCGCCTCCATCAGCTGCAGGCGGAGCAGGGACGGAGTGTCCGCGCGCGCGCACCCCCCACAAGCCGGACTGACCGCCAACCGCCGGCCGCGTGTATTGAGCGGTCATAGGAGGTGCGTCTGCGATTTGTATCTAGTCTGCTTTGGGGTCTTCCATGCAGCTAACGAATAGAACTCTGGCAATGCACCATGTTCCAGGCTGAAACAGGCGCGGCACCAACTGCCTGGGTCGTGATGATGGCCGGCACTTTGAAGCATGAACAGTTCACGTCGGCTGTGTTTCCAGGGCAACTGTACCCAAAGCAAGAGAAAGGAACCGTGGTTGCTCCCGCACCCCTCATTCCCCCGCACCTCAGCCTGGGGAGTTTGATAATAGGCCTTAGCACGTACAAAACAGGCTTAAGACAACCCAGTGCTTAAAATTGTGGCGAGTCGTGGGACGGTTTGTACCCATCTCTATTTGAGCTTATCGAACGGCAGCTGTGCCAGTGCAAGACCTCACCCCGATTGGGCTTTTGGTCGTGTTTGTATAGCACTCACACATGTTTCAACTGGATTATGATGCTCAAATGTTTGGATTACATCTACCACCATCTGTTTGAACTGGTGGCGGTGGCTGTACTTACCTCCGTTTGAACTGGTGGCGGTGGTTGTTCTCACCCCTGTTTGAGCTTGTGGCGGTGGTTGTACTCACCCCTGTTTGAGTTTGTGGCGGTGGTTGTACTCGCCTCTGTTTGAGCTCGTGGCGGTGGTTGTACTCACCTCTGTTTGAGCTTGTGGCGGTGACTATGCTCACCTCTGTTTGAGCTTGTGGCGGTGGCTGTACTCACCTTTGTTTCAGCTTGTGGCGGTGGCTGTACTCACCTCTGTATGAGCTTGTGGCGGTGGCTATACTCACCTCTGTTTGAGCTTGTGGCGGTGGTTGTACTCACCTCTGATTGAGCTTGTGGCGGTGGTTGTGCTCACCTTTGTTTCAGCTTGTGACGGTGGCTGTACTCACCTCTGTTTGAGCTTGTGGCGGTGGTTGTACTCACCTCTCTTTCGGCTTGTGGCGGTGGTTGTGCTCACCTTGGTTTCAGCTTGTGGCGGTGGTTGTACTCACCTTTGTTTCAGCTTGTGGCGGTGGTTGTACTCACCTTTGTTTCAGCTTGTGGCGGTGGTTGCACTTACCTTTGTTTCAGCTTGTGGCGGTGGTTGTGCTCACCTTTGTTTCAGCTTGTGGCGGTGGTTGTACTCACCTTCGTTTCAGCTTGTGGCGGTGGTTTTGCTCACCTTTGTTTGAGCTTGTGGCGGTGGTTGTGCAGACGGACGCCAGCCGTCTGCTCCATCCCTCCCATGATGTTGTTGATCTGGCCCTCGGTCACCCCCATCTTGTACGGTAGGCGGTCTCGCCTTGACCTCAGTCAGCCCAAACACCGTGATCTGAAAATAGCATTAGCTGAGCTCAGTTCACGCCTGCTAAACACAGCGCGCCCCCACACTCCGCCTCCCCACAGACCCACGCGCGACTCCGCGAAATTGGTCAGCCGTCGTCTTTCAGCTACTTTATCCAACTTTGCGCACATGATCAGCCAAGTTGCGACGCGAGAGACCGACGACTGCTCCAGCTCGACCGAGCGCCACAAGTTGTCCACCGCCGCCGCGACAGTCGCCACAGCTGCCGCCGATGCAGGGGCCGGCTGGACTCCTGCCGAGCGCGGCTGCAGGTCGTGACCCAGACAGAGGTCACGCGACACGCGGAGACGTTCGAAACTGTGAGGGTCAGAGGACAGCAGGCGGTCTAGCGCGTGATACCGCGCGGCGACGCTAGGCAGCGGTGGGCCTCCTGGCTGGCCGGAACGCCATGGACCCCGCTCTGGAGGTGCCCCACACTCGGCTTATTTTGGGCTGCACAGGGGCTGGCGTTAAGGCCAGAGGTGGTGACGTTCGCCTGGAGACAATGCAGGGTCCTGTGGGATGACACAAGCTGAAAGCGATGCCAGGACTGGCTGCAGACAAGCTTCACCGCGGTGGCATGTGTTGGCCTGGTTAACAGAGAATGGTGTCGCTTGTCCTGGAAAAATCTATATCGTAACGCGCCTTTCCAGTCATTTTGTGCTCCATCTCCTCTGACAATCGGAGCTGAAACATGTTGATGCAGAAATTGTGCCGTTTTCGGCAACAGCAATAGCGATAAAAGTTCATGCGAAAGAACGCGTCTCCGCGCCGACAGAAATGTGATCATCAACAGCCCGTGGCCGACGCCGAACACCGTGAAACACCAGGCCGGCGTCGCAGCGGGGGAGGGGGGGGGACAGCATCTGCCAGGCGACGACGGCAACATCTGTCGACCGTGTCGAGCAGCGCCGGGGCCCAGTGCAGACGAGCGGCGAGCACGGGCTGACGAGCGGCGACGGCACTCTCCGTCAGTGGTCGGCGTCACGTCCGGCGCGGCCGCGGCGAGACGGGCGCGAGCCGGGCCGTGCAGCAGTCGTGCAGCAGCAGCAGCCGTGCAGCAGTCGTGACGGAGAGCAGAAGTCAGCGGGCTGGTAAACAGGCGGCCGACGAGCGCCAGGGGATGGCGGCGGGCGGCGGACGGGCCGGTGAGCCGAGAGATGTGAGACAGACAGGCGAGAGGCGGCGGGGATGTGGGACGCTCTGGCGAGACGAGGGGATGGCACAGTAGGACGTCGGTCCGCTGGGAAGAGGGGATGGCCCGGCGGGACGAGAAGATGGGGGACAGTCCCGTCAGATGAGGGATTGGGTCGGCACAGCGCGACAGCGGAACGAGGAGAGGGTGTATCAGCGAGATAAAGGGGATGGGAACGGCCATGAAGACAAATCAAATTCCCAATGTGTTCGAGTATGGCGCAGCGAGATGTATGATGCCTCAGAGCGACAGGGGGCGAACATAGCCCTGCAGGACTGACGGAGGAGGGGAGGGGGGAGTCAAGGACGGAGGCCTCAGCATTTTCATGTGGCTTTTCCTGGCGCGGTTTTCTCGACCGACGAAGAGATGGTTCAGTTCAGCTCGCTTCGTAGAAGATCTCGTGCATGTTTGATCGTGTCCTGCATGACCCCTTCCACGTAGGAGAAGCTGGCCGATGAAAATGGCAGCTGTCGCACCGCCAGCCACCCCATAAAGTGTCCGGCTGTTTGAAAGTAACGAGGGGGTCTGGCCGGCAGGGTTCAGCGGTGGGCCGCTGGCCGCCTGACTAACCGAGCGGCGGCCCATCTGAGCAGCGAGCGCGCGGGCCTCGCCGGCCGGGGCGGCGGGCCGGGAGAGCAGTCGAGTGAGGCGGCCGGCGGCCAGGCGGGCTCCCTGGCCGCCGGCCAGCCCGACCGACGTCTGCACCACGCCGCAGTGACGTCACCGCCGTCTATTTGCTACCGAGCCGGCGCCGGCGGCGGTGGTGAGCCGTCCGCGCCGCCGGTACAGACCCGGCTGGGAAGGGCTGGATCCCGGACAGCCTCCCGAGGTGCTGCGCTGAGGGACGGGGTTGGAATTGCCAGGGGTCAGCCTGAATGTCGTGTGATAACAATGCAGTCACACCCTGCCGATAACCGGGCGGAAAAGCGACCTATCAGTTCGCGTCGTAGCCCGACCTACTATCAGCAACAGCACCGCGGCTTCCTACAGCTTTAAGAGGGTGCTGTTGCAGCGTGCCCAAATCACTGCAACTTAAAAGCAAAGCTGTCAGGTCAGCCAAAACATGTGCGTGGGCAGAGGAAGTTGACACAAGACATTCTCTGGCGCCGGAACGGCTGCGAGCAGGCGCCATTAGGTTTGGATCCAATCCAGTGACCAGTCTGAACACGCTAAATCTCTTAAGCAAAATACTGGCTGTTCATCAGACGCGCCACCAGGTGTGCACGCGACGGCGGCCCGTTGATACAACAGAGTCGCCCCGTGGGGGACAGAGCCTCAGCGAGTCAGCAGCGCTGCGCAGTCCCGTGGAGGTGATCAGGCTGTCGGCTGAGCACGGGCGGGGAAGAGAGGAGCGCTGGTCACGGCCTCTCCAGCGTCGGGGCGCGGTGAGACGTTGAGGCCCTCCAGCTGCCCGGCGGCCTGCGCGCTCCTCAGGCCGGCCGGGTCACACAGCCGGGGGCGGGTCACGGGCGGGCGCCGTCGGGCCCCGTCCGAGGCTCTCTCTCCAGGGCGGTCGCCCAGCTTGTCCCGACTGCGAGGAGTCTCCCCACGTCGCCCAGGGTGGGGCAGTAGTCGTCCAATGTCATGCCCTGACTCGGGAGAGCGATCGCCCCCGTGGCGTCCGCAGCCTGGAAGTTCGAACTGGAAGTTCGTCCCCGCCGGAACTCTCACCTTCTGGCTGCCCAACTGCTCCGGCTGGGACCCAAGTTCATTCTCTTCGCCCTGCCCTAAGCGGGGCGGCAGTCTCCCAGCCCTGTCCTCCCATGCTGCTCTCAACGCATCAGAGCGGGCGTCTGCCGACAGTTCCTCTGCTGCGGGGGCTGGCGCGCTGATAAGGCGCAATTGTTCTGGCACGTGAGCTGCACACTGTCTCGGACTGACAAGCGGCAGCCACGTCGCCGCCCGGGGCCAAGGTCTCACTAGGCTGCAGGATCAGGACCCAGTTGTTAAGCCCAGTTTAAAGAATGGCCCCGGTTAGGCCCCCGGCTGGCCAGCGGTGCGTCGGCCGGCTGTAGCTGCGGTCAGTGTATCACAAACGCCAGGATCGGCCTCGGGAAGGACAGTATTCACATCTGACAGCGAGAGGTTGGTTTGGGTGGGCACTGGAGATTCGACGCCGTGTACTGGAGGCAATGCTGCTCCGTCGTTGGCGATCCTCTCCGCGCGGCCAGTTCCCGAAGCAGCAGCGTTTGGGCTTGTTACCGAACCCTCGGAGGTGCCGACCCGCCCACTTGAGAGTAAGTTCCACACCAGCGGAGAAGGGAGGCGCACGATCGACCCGGCAATGAAACAAGATCAAAATATACGAGGAGGCCAGAGCGCCGGGCCTCCTGATCTACCGGAGCTTGGACAAAGCTCGAGGATAACACATGACATCTGGTTAACCCCCTAACAAAATAGTAACAACCGCTGCTTCCGCCAATGACCAGGCCTGGTCCCCAACACACGCTCTCTCATTCGCAGCGCTGAATCTTAACAACGTTTGGTGTCGGCGTGCCGACTGCAGCAGCAGTGATAACTGCAGCAGTGACGACTGTCGACCATCACTTGCCCCTACTTCACTCAGAACCAGTCCCGTTCAGGCTCCCCGCCCGCTGCGAGAGAACGCAGACACTTGGCGCGCGTCGCGGACACCCGATGCACTTAATGACCCGAGCATCCCACATCAGGTCTCTCGCCATGACCTAGGACTATGAAGCGGTCACGCTTCCTCGGCGGCACGCAGACCGAGCACGGCACGTCAGATGACGTCACGCAGCGCCAGACCAACCGACCGGGTGTCGGCGACCACACGCGACGACGGACGCTGAGACGCTGGGGAGCTGAGAACGGAGACGTTGGGCCAAGAACGGAGACACTGGGCGGAGAACGGAGAGTGTCGAGGTCGTGGTGGTTGACGCAGCACCTGCACCAGTGCGCCGGTGTTTCCGGTCTGGACGGCTATGAGCGTGACCACCAGTGGTCTCATTGGGGTCCGCACCTAGAAGCGTTCGAGGAAATTGGGCTCGGGTTTTGCAAACATAAAGGGGAACCAAGGCGAGTAACAGCCTAGTGGCAATTCCTTCGGCCCTCAGTGGCGTTTAATGTGTGGCTGCTACGTTGATGGCCAGCGATTGTCGTGTTTCAAGTTTCCTGAGGTTTGACGGATAAGGAACTGACGGTGCGACCCGTGTCTCCAGATCACTCCTCTGGATTCCTCCCTTTTGAAGCGGCACTTTTGGCACGCTGGTGACGTCGGCCATGCCCTGCGCCGCTAGCTTTTCTAGCACATCAACGCCAGCGCACGACCCGGTGGGAGGCACACAGTAAGGCAAATAAGCAAACTGAACAGCAGCCGGAGCGCCGGCCCCACCGCACAGAAGCCGGAGCAGCGCAGGGCTTGGCCCACCCGCGCGCACTGCGGACGATAAACCGAGGTCAGCCGGTCCCGTCAGCCCCGACGCACAGTGATAGAACACCCAAAGCGCGGCGCGCGCTGAAGGAGATCTGGAACCGTAAGGGCACGGCAAAACATCCGGTCATGCTCGTACGTCGCATGTTATGCTGTCGCCCTCGCCAGCCGGAGACGGGGACGAGTACTACCGCATGAGAGAGGCATGTGGGCAGAGAGGCATGTAAGCGAGCAGAGAGAGGCATGTAAGCGGCCGGGCGGTTTAGTGTTATATCGGGCCCGATCGTTTCAAGCAGTCAGGCGACCGCCCACGCCCGAGATTTAAACGTCCTCTTCCTAGTTACGGCCCGTCATATCGGGTCATCACAATCCCACCCCAGTCCAGACCCCAAAGTAACCATCCGTGGTAACTGTCGTCCATATATCATCTCGACGTCCGTCTCGTCTCGATTTCCCCACATCGCCTCGATCTCCTCAGCCCAGATTTCGTCTCGGTTCTCGTCTCGTCTAATCGCTCCTGTGTCTTCCCTACTTTTCTGCCTGATCTGAGCCCAGTACAACCCCACGCCCGTTTGAACCTCACGTCATCTCGTCTGCACGTCAATCCATCTCGTCTGAACTCGGGCCCACCTCGTCCGGATCCTGACCCGTCTCGGCTGAACTCCAGCCCGTCTCGCCTGCGCCTCCCGTCTCGTCTGGCTCCCCTCCGTCTCGCCCGTCCGGATCCCGGTCTGTCCGAAAGGCACCGTTCCTCACCTGTCTCCTCAGCTTGCCAGCCCGGGCCGGCCGCGGGCGACCGCTCGCCGCCGGTCGCGGCGCCAGGCGCGGGGTCACTCGAGCACGTGACCGGTCACGTCCGACGCACCATGGGGCGCCGCTCGAGCGGTGACCGAGCGCAGGCGGCTAGACGCCGCGCGCGCCCCGCCACCGCCGCCGCTGGCCGGCCCACTGAAACGTAAGAAGGCGCCTGCGGGCCGCACCGAGCGCCACCGTCGGTCGCGGCGGTACTAAATCCGGGCCGCTCGGAGTCGGGCCGCTCGTCGGCTCGCGTCGGCCGGTGTTGGCTGCCGTCCGCCGGGCGATCGCGCCGATGAGGGGGCGATTCGGTGTAGCTGACGCCAGGGCGTCGGGGCGGCCAGTCACCCAAACGGCGGCTGACTGGCCACTATTCCCGGAGGTGACCCGATAAACGGCGCACGCCTTTTGTCAAGCCTGAAATGGCTTCAAACGGAAACAACTGGTTCGAAACGGATGTCTCCCGCAGGGGTCAAATCCGCTGTGTTGCCACCGGTTCCCAACGCCTGTCGTGTCCGTTTCCGGTTCATGCTAAGCCGGTATCTGCTGCTTTCCATGCCGGTCCGCCTACCCCACTTAAGATCTGTCACACACCTGTGCGGTGGGTAGCATTCCCCGGCTTCACTCTCGCTATGTCATCAGCGAACTGCGCTATCATGCGCGACAAAACAGCGCTATCATGCCCAACGGAACAGCGCTACCATGCCCAACATAATACGCCTGCCATGCCCCAAAAACCAGCACCACCATGCCCAAAAGAATAGCGCTACCATGCCCAACAGAATAGGCTACCATGCCCAAAAAGCTACCGTTACCATGCCCAACAGGAATAGCGCTACCATGCCCGACAGAATAGCGCTACCATGCCCAACAGAATAGCGCTATCACGAATCACAGCATAACGCTATCACGCGCTTCATATTAACGTTATCACCCTCCGCAGAACAACACCAACATGCATTACAGTATAGTGCTGTCAACCACTAAAGAAAAGCACAATCACGCGCTGTAGAACAGCATTATCACTCACCACAGAATAGCGTCATCCACTGCATGATGATGATTATTTGGGCTTTGGGGCGCACCGACTACGTTGGTCATATGGCGCCCATGTCATCCACTACAGAATTGCGTCATCACGCACTACCGATTAGTACAGTTAACCGCTACAGAAGTGTTACCACGCACCACAGAATAGCGCGATCAACTGCAGGGTGCTTCGCCTCCCTCAACTGAAGGATAACGGCGTGAGGGTTGTGGACCTGACGTACAAATGCACGCCCATTCATGTCCGCTACCCTGCACGCAGCCATACTGCTCTTGAGCGCTGGGCCACCATAAGAGGGTGGCATCCGCAACATAGGAAATCGCTGCAACGTGACGCCATCCCGTCGCCACAGAAGTGACGCCTGAGCGCCGTGTGGCCCCGCGTGGCCACCGCCCGGTGGCCAAGCGAGGGGTGGGGTGAGCTCGGACGGGGGCTGCGCCACCAGGTGACGCTGTCGTGCACGAGGCGGCGCTCACCGGCGCAGGCAGCCGCCGCACCTACAGTGCTTAACCACAACCGGGCAGTGGCACCTGCTTCATCTAAAGACGCGTCCTGCAGCTGACCTCGTCAGTACGGCGGGGAGTTGCGGAAGGAACAAGCTGGCCGTCACCATTGGGGCCTTACGACGCACTAAGCTGCTGAATCTATAGGACGTCGCCTGTTTCTCACCTTGGCAGGAAGGGTGGACACCGCGGGGAATCGAACTCCGTACCTCCTGGTTTTCCACACGCACAGCTTGACCATTACACCACCGGTCACCCAAACAACAAGCCGATGGGTTATGCTGATGACAGTGTCTATTCGAGAGCTAAGTACAAATGGCAAGGTATGAAAGAATGACACTGAACCGCGAACATCTAAACCCAGCCCTTCGCTTAGTCCTCAGTCTCTCACACACCTCGCAGCACCGGTCTCGCCCAAGAATGCAAGACCGGGCCAATGCCAGGCCACCAGTCACGGCGATGACGCCGCTGAGAGGTAAAAACCACCACACGACCACCGCATCCCGATCAGGGCACACGCCATGGCGTCGATGCGACTTGACAATGAGTCCTGAGTTAAATTTTCACATGAGCGGCAGTAGAAGCTTTCCACCTGACGAGACCGTATGACCACTGGCGGGCCGGTCCGCCCGGCTGCCAGCCTGACCGCCTCCAGCGATTCCGTCCTGAACCGCGGCCGGGGATGACAATGATACCCTGACGAGTCCCAAGCTTACACTCGACGCGCCCGAGCGTCGAGCACGGCCCTGCGGCCGACACAGCGCCGGCCACCCGTTCCGGTTGCGCGACGGCGGAGCGCGAGCCCGCGGTCCGCGCCGATGCACGCGAACGGTCCGCGCCAACATACGCGCGGACGGTCCGCGCCAACACACGCGGACGGTCCGCGCCGACACACGCGGACGGTTCGCGCCGACACGCGCGGACGGTCCGCGCCGACACACGCGCGGGCGGTCCACGCCGACACACGCGCAGACGGTCCGCGCCGACACACGCGCGGACGCCCTCGCCACCCGGACGAGCCGCGACAACTCTTCAAGAACGAGTTTGGCAACAAAAAAACGATCAAAGTTGGGTGGCCACCGGTCCCAGCGCGGACACGGCGCATCGCTCGGTGCCGCGCGTGGTCGGTGAAACGCCCTCAGATTCGCCGCGTAGGGTCCAGATGACCGTTTTGAACAGTTGGTAACGCTGCTGCATCACAGAAGTCAATCCGAGCGTCGTCCGCCTGTAAGCAGCCCACAGCTCGCGCACGGAAACCAGCCGACGTGGTGTACACCTGACATCTCTCAGGAGCGGAGTACCTGCAGTCCCCCTTCCGTCGCAGACTTGTCGGCCGCGTTGGGCCCGTGCCGACCTCAGTCAGCCTCTCCGTCCTTCTCTGACGCAGTTTCTGCACACTGCTCTGCTAGCACCTCCTTCAAGGCACGGAGATCGCCATCGGCGGCGGGCGCCAGCGAGCTCGGCCGCCGTCTCCGCCGCACTATCTGTACGGAGAGCCGCCGAGATCGGTCTCCATGAACGGCGAGCGGCTGCGGTCGCCGTTCGCATACGGCGAGCGACGCAGCAGCGTCGGGCTGCCGTAGATGGGCCCCGAGTCGTCCGTCCAGAGGTACGGCCGGGGCGGGCTGGCGTCGGCCGCCTTGCCGTAGGCCAGCGCCGGCGTACTGAACTGCGGCGGCGGCAGCGGCGACGGCGCGGCCGGCGCGGCGGCCACCACGCCGGCCGTCAGTGGCCGCAGCTGGCGCAGCAGCAGGTAGACGACCGTGGCGGCGCCGAGCGCCGTTAGCGTGGTGCACACCCAGTTCCAGTAATGGTCCAACAGCAGTGAGATCACGTGGCCCCAGCCGGGCGGCGGCGGCGGCGCCTGCCACGCGCCCTCCGGCGGCGCCAGCTGCACGGCCGCCGTCAGCGTCTGGCCGCTGGCCGGCACGACGAAGCGGACCGAGAGGCCGGCCGTGCGGCTGCCGCCGGCGGACCAGGCGGCCGGCAGCAGCGAGACCGGCACACGCAGACGGTTACCGTCGCGGCGCGGCGGCGACACCTGGCGGAGACGGACCGTGGTCAGAGGCGGCACGGGCCGGCCGGGCACGGCAGGAGCCGGGCGCCACGAGCATCATCGGCCTGACCACAGTCAAGAAAACGGCCTGAGGCCACCCAATCGCGATCATCGCCAAACATACAGGCGTCTGACGTCAGTCAGAGAAGAGCCCGAGCTAAAACACGCACGGATCGCATGGCACCCCCGTGTCGACCCTGTCCGCGGCGGTCACAGCGAGCGGGCCGGCCGGGGCCCCGCCTGACCTGCAGCAGCCGCTCGTCGCTGGCGGTGGCCGTGACCGTGTGCAGCACGTCCGGGGCGCCGATCAGGAGCAGCTCGCCGGCCGTGAGCGCGCCGCCCAGCCACAGCTCGGCCGTCTCCAGGTGGGCGGGCGGCACGAGCGGCAGCCGGACGGGCGCCGAGCGCAGCGGCGGCTGGCCGGCCGCGGCCGCCACCTCGGCCGTCACCACCAGGTCCAGCGCCAGCCGCGCCGCCGCCGCGCCCGCCGGACACAGCGGCTTCAGCCGACACTGGTAGCCACCTGATGGACCGCCCGCGGGTGTCAGTACACGACTGGGGGCGTCAGGGGACACAGCGGCGTCAGCTGGCATTGGTAGCCGCCCCCTGGAGCCAGGTGAAATACGCATTTGACAAACACCTAGCACGCGGTCACGAGACTGAGAAGATATCCACGCCCCACTGGCACTGATACCCGCCTACGAAGCAACGCTGCAACAAATGGGTCACGTCTCATGGCACACACGCCTTTAAAACCAACGAAAGCAAAGCCCACGCGATTTTCAATGGGTGGGCTGATAGGAAAACGGCCGGTGCGCCGGCCTCGGCCACTCACAGGCGGTCACCGGCTCGCCGTCGGCGGCGGTCTCTAGCACACGCCTCACCTGTGACGGCGTTGAACACGGCGCGGACCGAGAACAGCTGATCGGCCGTCACGCCGGGCGTCGGCCGACTGAGGGCCACCTGACAGGAGGCCGGGCAGGGGGCGGACAGCGCCAGCAGCGCCTCGGCGCAGCGGGGCGGCGGCGGCGGCGGTGGCGTGGCCGAGAGTCGCAGCGGCAGGTCGTAAGCCGTCTGGTGGCAGGCCGACACGGACGGCGGCACCGGCGGCGCTAGCGTCACCTGGCGGCGGGAGAACGTCACGACACGCCAGGGGGTGCCGCGCCGGCCGGACCGCGCGAGACCGGCAGCCGAGAGGGGGGGGGGGGGGGGGGGGGGTAGAGACTCCAGACGCCGCGTGGCTGCCGTTCTGGTCAGGAGCCGTCCCTCCTGACGCGAACATGGCTAGAGGAACGCGCCGGTTCGCGCTATCACATAGAGGGTCAATGGTTAAATCCAGTTCCCCCCCTTCCCTCCCCCCCCCCCCCGAGAGCCCTGGTCTGTATGCCGTACATAGTGGTAAGTAGCTACAATAGAAGCAAGAGTAGCCGCAGACGCTTCGGCCACAAGCCTTCCGTATCGTCACAATAATTAGGGATGCTTGTCGCGAATGTTCTGATGAGCTTCTAACATATTTTCCATATAAGAGCCACTACCGCTCCATGTGGCACTCAGGGTAGCACCAATCCAGAAGCCAAAAGTGTAACGATTCGGTCGTTGCACATCCACATTCGCATTCCATTGCCCCGGATGACTGCAGGCACCACAGCACAGCCCACCGCCCCTACGATCGTCAACATGCCATCACCGCCGCCACCGGCAGCAGCCGGCCAGGGCGTCGGCCCGGCCGTGCTCACCTGTCGCACGGGCAGCACGGTGAGTGGGGCGCGCGCCTGCGGCCCGCCGGCCAGCGTCAGCGTCAGCGCCGTCGAGCCCGGCCGGAGGGCGGCCAGCGCGCCGTCCGCAGTCAGCTCCACCATCTCCGCGCCGCCGTCAGCCGCCCACCGGCCCGGCGCGCCGTCCGACGACGCCAGCGGTGACGTCAGACAGGTGACGTCGCCCACCGTCAGCTCCGTCTGGCGGCGGCAGGACAGAGGCTGCCATCGTCGCCGGGACGCGTCGGGCTCGGGGACGACACGCGCACCGCGCCGACAATCTCGCGCGGACCAACGGTGTCGCCGGCGACGCGCCGCCAGCGCGGTCCCGACGCCGCAGCTCGCCCTCCCGACATGAACTCACCTGCTCGACGGGCACGAGGTCGTCGATGTCGACGAACAGCGTATCGCTGAGGGCGCGGTCGGCGTCGGCGGCGACGCTGAGACTGGCGGCGCCGGGCCGCCGCAGCTCGGCCGTCAGCCGCGTGGCCTCGCCGTCCAGCTGCAGCAGGTCGGCGCGGCTGGCCACCGGCGCGGCGGCGCCCAGCCAGGCGGCGAACGGCCGGCCGCGCGTGTCGTGCGCGGTCACGTTCACCCGCACCTGGCGCGCAGGGCACAAGCTGACGTCAGCGGCTGTGACGGTCGCTGACGCCGAGCGGCCTGACGCGGACCGAGTCCGAGCGGCCCCCGCGGCGGTCGGTCTGTCACCTCCTGGCTGTCACAGGCCGTCCCAGGGTCTGACGCCGCACAGCTGTGGGACTCGGTCGCAGTCTGATGCCGCGCGTGAGAGGCGCAGAGGGCGACACCATGCCGCCACCAGGGCCCGTCACCGCGACCGACAGCCCGTGGCCGCTTGACACCACACAGCCGTCACGAACCGTCACAGGCGGACGCATGCGACATGGTCCAGCCATCAGAGCACGCCGCTGCTCCATAGCGCGGCCTGCGAGCCGCCTGCCAGCGCCCGGCCGTCGACACAGCGGGGCAAGTAGCCGCCGGCAATCTGACTGCACACATCGCTGACGGAGGTGTTTGCCATGATTCCGGCCCCGGCGGATGCTGCTCGCGCGGGGTCATGCTGCGACACGGGACACCAGCGCAACATCGCCGCTCCTGTATCCCCCGCCTAGCAACGCCGCGCCTCTCCGTCCCCGTGCACGCCCCGCTCCTCACCGTCAGTCCGGTGGGCAGGCTGCTCCAGCCCGGGCGCACGCACGCGTCGGCCAGCGGCGTCACCATCACGTAGTGGACGGGCAGCACCTCGACCGGCAGCGCCAGCGTCTGGTTGCCGGCCGGCTGCTGGCCGGCCGTCAGCTGGAGCAGGTCGCGGCCGGTGCGCGCGCCGGCGCGCAGCTGCAGTCCGCCGCGGCCGACCGTGACCAGGCCAGCCGTGGAGGCGGCCGCCGCCGGCAGCGACGTGCGCAGCTCCAGCCACGAGTGCGGCGTCATCAGCAGCGGCAGCGCCGGCAGCTCCGGCGATAGCAGGCGCAGCTCCTCGTACACCTGGCGGCGCACGAACGGCGCAGGGGGTCAGCGGCCGGCGCGTGACCGGCGCACGGCCGCGCGGGCCTGAGCGGGTCGCACAGTCGGGCGGCCCGGCCCGGCGGCGACGCGGCCGCCACACACGGGTCGGCGGGAGTGCATGGGCAGACGTCGACACCGCTGAAGGAGTACGGAATCTCCGTTAGCAGGGGCGGGGAAGGATCATCACCATCGTCAGGGATGATAATAGCGAGATTCATCTTGTTGCCGTCGGTGTCGGCATCACTGCCAAGCGATAACCATTTCGCAGCATGACGCACTAGTTCTCTATACGACAGCACCCCTGTTCAAGCCAATCAAACTTCCATTCCAACCTCCAGTCGGATGAATAATACCCATTCACCGACCAGTGTGTCCAAGCCAGGGCGGAATCGCCCCGCTGCAGGCCGCAGGGCCGAGGGGCCCGACCCTGCGACCCGTGGCACTGGACGCCGGGCGGGGCGCGCTGCTCACCGTGACGTGCAGTGTGGCGCTGTCGGGCAGGCTGACCGGGCAGGCGGCAGGCCGGGCACCCTCCTCAAACTCGAGCTGCACCGTCAGCTGCGCCTTGCCCGGCTCTAGCGCCGACATCCGCATGGCGACGCCCTCGTCCGACGCGACGCACAGCTGCCGCCGCCGCGGACACAGCGGTTATGGTCACAGCGGACACTCAGCGGGGTCAGTCCAGGCGGACGGTCACCCGAGGTCGGCCACACTGCGGACGCGCAGGCCCAGCCACACGGCAGACACACGGCACCGAGTCACGCCCTCCGGGGCACAGGTCACGGAGAGCGGCGATCACCCGGCGCAGACGCAGAGCACGAACTGACGGCAGTCACAGACAAGGACACATCGACGCGCCTGCAACGCTGAGTCGGAACCTGTTCCCCTGATGACGCGCAGAGCGGGGCGGGGGGGGGGGGGAGGGGGGGGGGGCGGGAGAGGGCTGCCCGGGCCCAGCCGGAACTTTTGTCAGTGAGTCAGGAGACAAGTGGAGAGGGAGGGGGTGACTGACCGGACTGAGCGGGCTGGTGACGGCCGCCGTCTGCGGGTACGAGCTGGCCCAGCGGAACCGCACGCCTGGCACCGGACTCTTGATGACGAACACGACGCCCGTCTGGTCGAGGCCGTCGGCGTACAGCGGCTGCCGCTGGCCGCGCTGGATGCGGGCCAGCGGTGCGCGCAGCCGCACGCCACACAGCTGCACCACGTGCGCCTCCACAGAGTCCTGCGGCAGAGCCCGGCTCAGCGCCCCGACGCTCCCGCGGGGAAGGGCGAGTGTGGAGCTTACACCATGATGTGAACAGCTTCCGCGCGGAACGCATTGGCTTAACTGAAAATGATGTTGCAAGCCTCTTGTTTTCTTGTTGAGCAAGCACAAAGCGTAATTGGCATTATATAATACAATTTTTAGGTCTTGTACGTTAGCTCTTCTAGTTCTTTAAGACTAAATGTTCGAATATTTGACATTACGCGCTATCTTACACACATCTGCGTTGTTTTACGCACACTGCTGCAGCCAATCTTAAGGAGTCATGGACAAAGCGCGAACCTCTTCCTGCTTAGTTCCCAGGCGGATGCGGGCTGGCTCCGTCCGACTGCGCGAAGCGCCACGGTATCAGCAGGCCGGCGCGCGCGGGCTCACCTCCGAGTAGACGGTGTGCCGGCCGGTGCCGGGGTCCCAGTCAGAGACGCGGCCGGTCAGGCGCGCGCCGCCGGGCCACCGCGCCGTCACCAGGCCCGCCGCGCTGACGTCGGCCGCCGCCGGCTCCGACGATTCGAACTGCAGCTCAGTGTCTGTGCGCGGCCCGCCGGCCGCCACCAGCTGGTACACGCTGCCCACGGCCAGCGTGCGGTTGCGCGGCGAGAGACGCAGCGGCGGGAACACTTCGAGCCGACGCTCGGCGGCGGCGACGGCGGCGCCGGCGCCGGCGCGCGCCGTCAGCGTGGCGTCGCCCACCGCCTCGCCGCGCACCTCGAACACGTGCGTGTCGTCCGGTCCGGTCGACTCGTAACTGGCGGATGGAGGCTGCTGGTCAGGACACGGCGGCTGTGGCGGTCCCAGAGCGGCGGCCGCATCCCAGCCCGGGAAGCAAGCGAAAGTGGAGACGGTGGACAAAGGTTTGCCTTCCTTAGGGAAAGCTTCAAAAACTTCTTCTGTAACGAAGGGTTGGAGTATTTCTTGCTCAAATGGAGACATCGCCCTTGAGACCACAGCAGGAAAACTTAAAGACCATCTCGAGTCGGGTTCGCCAATGATGCTGAGATATGAGATGCACTTCAGAAGTCCATACAATGTCCTACCATTTTAAAGTTATTGACGCTGGCCACGTGGGGAAGCAAAATCAAATCCATCACCGTGCACCGAGCAAATAGCGCCAGTGCGCCACGTAGACAGCACAGAAAAGGTGAACGCAGTGACGAGCAGCGCGCGGCGATCCGTGTGAGCAGCATCGACGGCGAGCGAAACAAGCGCAGCGAGGTCACCGGGCGCCGCTAGTGCCCGGAGCGTGCGCTGCGTGATGCGTGCATCGCAGTCGTGAGCGGCGTCCCCGAACCCCGCCTGACCTGACGCCCAGCACGCTGGAGGCGGCCTCCAGCCGGACGTTGAGCAGCGGCAGCAGTCGGGTCGGCAGCCTGCGGCCGGCGGCGCCCAGCACGGTGACGCGCGCCCGCGTGCGCGCCCCCAGCGCCAGCCGACTAAGCACGCTCAGCTGGACAGCGGCCACGCCCGATATCTGGCGGGCAGACGGGCGGGCGGCTCTGACGTCACAGCACACTGTGAGCCGCACGGGGGGCAGCCCTGCGCCCCGCCCGGCGTCCGGCGCACGAGCAGGTGGCAGCACTTGCATCGCAGCCCCACCGCCGCCATCAGCGCGGCCCGAATACACGTCATCGACGCCAGTTCAGCGGCGCGGAGTTCAGTTCCAGTGTCGGCGCTCGGGCCCAGCTGCCGAGCGGAGGCTCGCCGAGACCACAGCGCCCGCCGCTATCGCCTGTCCCGCGGGGCTGAGAGCGACACCGGTCTCAAGCCCGCCGGCGGCGCGCCAGCCGCGGCGCCTCACCTGCACGGCGACCGTCGCCGGCGGCGTGGCAACCAGGCACAGGTCCCAGACTTCGAGCGTCAGCTGGCCGTCCGCCAGAGGCGCCACCGTCACCGTGCTGTTCTCCGGATGGAAGGTGCAGGCGGCGAGCGGCGTCGGCAGCGCGGCCGGCAGCCGCACGGCCACGTGGCCGGAGCCCGACAGCAGGCGCACGCTCTCGCGGCTCACCGGGTGGTTGAAAACCACCAGCTGGGTGGGAGACGCCTGCCGTGGAGGGCACGGGTCAGCGCCAGCGGGCCACAGGCCAAGCAGGCAACCAATTGGTGGCCCAATACACGCGGTAAGAGACGGCGTTGGAGCGATGTCGATGACTGGACGAATGGTAAAGGTTAATGCCGTTTGCTGATCATGGAACTATCCAGTCCAATGCAGCAGCCAGCCGAATGATGGTTAACAACTTTTGGCTACGGTTTTATCAAATCAAGAAACCAGCTGATCCCGGGGCACAGATACCAGAGTGTGACGCCACACCGCAACAGCCTAGACCGCCGCGGCGTGAACAGGCGGCGGGAGACACCGCCGAGGCGCAGCCGCCGCCCGGTCGGCGGCGGCCGACGCCTGCGCCGGCCGCCAGCTGACCCACCTGGAGTGGGCTGACTAGCCGCAGCGGCAGCTCGGCCTGCAGCAGGGCCGCGTCGGCGGGCGCCGTCACCACCACACGCACCGTCAGCTGACCCTCGCGGCCGGCCGGCATCAGCGTGCGGCCGTCTGGCGGCACAGACCGCGGTGAGCGCACGGCCCACCAGGGCGCGGGCGCGTCACAGGCCCACAGATCCACCGCCCTCTTCGCGGAGAGCCACAGAACAAGGAACGCACCACATACGAGAGCGCCGAACCGGCACGGGCACCTCAACTGCCTCAGGATACAGTGTTTTCTGGAGACCCCACACGAGTTCCATGTCAGCGGCAGCCACCCTGACGCCGCCGTCAGCGCGGCTTCCACTCACTGGATGCGGCCGTGGTCGGCTCAGCGCCGCCCGGCGCCAGCTCGGCCAGCGCACCGTCGCTGCTCTCGCTCCAGGCCAGTTTCAGCGAGCTGGTGTTGTGGTAGCGGCGGCCGGCCAGGTCCAGCCAGGTGAGGCGCAGCGGCAGCGGCTGGGCGGCGTGAGCGCGCAGCGGCGCCTGCTGCGGGCAGGCGGGCAGCTCCAGCCGCTCGCGGCCCGGCAGCGGCGTCACCTCAGCCGTCAGCAGAAGGCGGCGCGGCACGTGGCAGCCGACGGGCACATCAGCGCGGCTGACGGCCGGCTGGCGCAGCTCGGCCGACGGCGTGTTGCCCACCGACAGCAGCAGGCGGGCCTCGCCCACCGCCAGACACTGCACCCAGCTGCGGAAGGCGTCGGCGCCCGACAGCGGCTCCACGGACACCAGCTGCGACGAGCTGACGGCTGCAACACAGCGCGCACGCCGCGGGGCGTCAGCTGGTCCCACGGGTCGCATCACGGCACGTGCAAACAGACCAGCACGGGGCCCCGAAGCAGCAAGACGTAATCAGGCACCAGCCCGACATCACACCGCCACCTTCGACTGTCCGGATCAGGCGGCGCCTATCGAACCGCTCACCTGTGGCGTAGTGCCCGCTGGGCCGAGTAGGCCAGGGCAGCGGCCCTCCCGACACCTGGAGGCGCCACGAGGAGCGCGGCGCCAGCAGCAGGCCGTCGGCGGCCGGCGCCGCCACCGTCAGCCGGTGATAGGCGCCGACCAGCGCGCTGTCCTCGGCGGCCGGCCACGGCGCCGCCAGCCGGACGGTGACGCGAGTGTGGCCCGGCTCCAGCGCTCGCAGCGACACCTGGTGACAGGCGCCCTCCGGCGCGGCGGCGGCCGGCGAGTCTGGAAAGCGCGCGACGGCTGGCGTCAGCCCGAGCGGCCGGCCCGCGGCGGACGGTGCGAGGCCGGCGACATGGGGCACACAGACAGACAGCCGAGTGAGTGAGCCCAGTGAGCGGGCGAGCCGGAAACCCTACACGAGACGTGTGGCCCTCACTGACGCGACTCATCCGCAGGTCGGCGCACGGGAGCGTCAGCTACACGGCTCGCGACGGCGAAGACGCCGACCACACCGCGGCCGCGGAGCCCGGGCGTCGGCACCGCACGCACCCATCGAGTGCAGCTCGAAGCGCCGGTTGGAGAGTTCGACATCGAAGGCCGCCTCATGGCAGCGGGTGAAGTTGACGCGCCGTCCGTCCGGCAGCAGGCCGTGCAGAGCCACGGGCAGCAGAAGCGGCGCGTCCACCTCCGCCTCGCGCCCGCCGGCCGGCACAGACAGGCCGGCCACCGGCACCACGTACACCTGAGAGCACCGAAACACCCGTCACGACGCCACACCGGCTGCCGGCCGTGTCTACGTGTCGCAAGGTATCTATGAGCATACGGTTTGGCGCGATGCGATAGAACGAAACACGTGCGACAAAGGGCACAACTTCATCTGCGCGTATCAGTGGAAAGCAGTATCTCAGTCTACCAGCTAAGCGCCACTGGGATGGCAATACCACGGTCAGCTGGTGTTCATCACACGCCGAGCCAACAGAACACACGCTGGCCGCGTCACGGTCTTCCGCGGCTGCCGGCACCCCGCGAGCGTCCACTCCAGCGTGACGTTGCGGCCGCCACGCCGGGCTCGTACCTGGGCGTGGGCCTGGATGCGCGGGTTGCGCGCCAGGCTGACCGTGACCGTGGCGTGGCCCCGGCCGCGCGTGCGCAGAACGCCCTGCTGGCTGACGGCCGCCAGCTGACTGTTGTTGGACGACCAGGAGACGCTGCCGTCGCCACCCGTGTACTGGCGACACAGGACATCGCGTCACCGGTCACCTCCCTCCCGTGTACTGCCGATACAGGGGACCAAGTCCGGCGCGTCCATATGGGTGTCCTGTTGATGACACGGCTGAGCACATCAGCTCGCATGGCGCCAGCCGACTGCTGCTGGACTTCTCGGTCACGTGCTGCTCCCCAGACCTGTCTGGCAGCATCTGTAAACCTGCGGTCAGACAGACGCCGCTGCGCAACCTCGGACCCGGGTGTGGGTCCAACGGCGGCGTTGCCCAGGCGCTGTCGGAAGAATCGGCCCGCCGGCCTGCCAAACTGGCCCGGGGGGGGGGGGGGGAGGGTCCAGGCGGCGCACAGATGAGGAGGGGAGGTCTAGATGGTACACAGGGGAGGGTCCAGGCAGCGCACAGGGGGGAGGTCTAGATGGTACACAGGGGAGGGTCCAGGCGGCGCACCGATGGAGGGGGAGGTCTAGATGGCACACAGGGGAGGGTCCAGGCGGCGCACAGATGAAGGGGGGGGGGAGGTCTAGATGGCACACAGGGGCCTCTAGGCGGCGCACAGGGGGGAGGGGGATGACGACACGGCAGTGAGGGGGATGGCGACACGGACCCAACCCGTCTACGCTCGCTCCACCAGCAAGGTTATCGACGAGGAGTTACTGACCAGCTCTGAATGTGACAGATGCGTCCGGTCCGGACATCCTCACCACGTCCGGACAAACTCACGTTGAGCTGTATTTGGTACGTGGGCGCGGTGGCCGGGTTCCAGGGCAGCACCAGCAGCTCTGGCACCACCGCCAGCGGCTGGTAGATGTCCAGTGTGGCGGTGGCCGTCAGCGGGAAGGCCAGGCGGTGCTCGGTGCCGTCGTGCAGGGTGTAGCGCGCCAGCTCGGCCTGCCAGCGGCACAGCGGCGCCATAGCACGGCTATCTCTCACCACACCAGACGCTCGGACGACCAGCACCCGCCGTCCCACTCGCGCAGCAAGGCTTTGGATTCGTGCCTTCCAATGTTAATGTGAAGAGCGTTTGGCCGCATTTGCGCAGCTCCTCCCCCGCCTAAAACCACCAAAGCACATCAGCAATTCGACAACGACTAGACACTCCACATTTCTGGTGGGCGCATAAACAAACATCACATACAGACAAGCCTGACAACTGTCCCTCGGACAGTGTGTCGCCCCGCGTCCTCAGTCCACGTACCCGGACTTTGGCGTGGCCGGTGCTGACGGTGATGCCCTCCGCGTACGTGCCGTTCTCAGTGGTGACGTCGGTGGTGAAGAGCTCCCGCTCCACGGTCAGCTGAACCACGGCGTTCTGCCGACACAGCCAGCCCCAGCATATCAGCCCAGACATGAGGGAGGCCTCGCCGCTACTGAGGGTACTGTATGGCTGCGTTAGTGACGTTACCATTCGGGGTTCGAATGTCACGTCCACAAAACTCAGGGCGGCTTCATCATCCAAATAAAAGTCATCACTGCATTTGCTGCCTGACTGAACGAATACACGGGATCATTTTCGCTCGATACGTCCTGTAGCCAAACAATTCACGCCGGGCTTTGCATTCAAGTCCACAAATTTCATCCCAAAATAGCCCACAGCGTCATAAGACGAGAAAACCCCACCTCGCCCATCCAGATCTTGTTTCCATGCACGTCCCAGAGATGGCACTGCAGCCGCACGCGCTGTCCCGGTGACGGCCACCCAGTCGGCGTGCGACGGTGACGTGACGGTGATGCTGGCCGGCTCCACCACGTTCAGCCGCGCCGACGCGCCCGTCACGCCGTCCTCCGCGTTCGAGTCGCGCAGATGAACCTGGCGGGCGACGGCGGGCGCTGGTCAGCGCTGGTCAGCTGGTCTGGGCGCTGGTCCGGGCGCTGGTCAGCCGTGACGAAACCTGGCGCGCTAGCCCGGCGAGAGTGTGCATTACGACTGAGCGTTGCCGCCGCCCTACCTAATCAAACGATCTGCCAGAAACTAACGGGAGGGAGATACCTATCTACTAACATATCCACTATATCTCACTACCATCGGCTGCACCACCCTGGTGCTGCCACGAGTACGCCTCTGCCACGGCAACCAACGACGGGCTGGTCGATTACGCGGCGCACGGCCCCGCGCGCAGCCGCCTCCCCGTCCGCGTACCTCGGTGCTGCCCTTGACCAGCGTGAGCACAGAGTTGCGCGCCTTGTCCAGCAGCGCCACCTTCTCGTCCTTCACGTCCAGGAAGTACGGCGACGAGTCCAGGTGAATGTCTGCAACGGCGGTGCCCCCTGTGAGCCGAGCCCAGCCGGCGGACGGCGCCATGCCTGCGCGCGCCAGACGTGGCGACCGAGCGGCGAAGGCCGTGGGCCGCTCTCTGGACGGCCGCCAAACACCCCCCGGCGCGGTCAACACCGCTCAACACGCTCACGTTTGAAATGGCTCACCATCTACGTCTTCAAGCATATCAACATAGTTGCATCGTTCTTTACACATGAATAAATCATACGTATTTTTCATAGCTATAATTTCTGACATTCTTTGCGCACGATGTAATTGTACATCATTTTGTTCCACGCTATGCCTCTGAAATGTCCGCTGGAATAGCCAACTCCACCAGAAACTGGCACACGACACTGTACATCTGTTACGTCCTCCGCGGCGGCAGCTGGCGCGTACGTGCCGGCGGCAGGGGCCTCACCGTGCAGCCTGCCGTGCTTGACCTGAGCGGCCGCGTAGTGCAGCTGCACCCCGGGCAGCACGTACACGTCCGGCGGCAGCAGCAGCAGATTCGCCACGGACGAGAGTCGCACACCCGGCGTCGACAGCTCCTGCGGCAGCCGGTCACGGTCACGGTCACGGTCACACGGTCACACGGTCACGGTCACGGTCAAGGTCACAGTCACGGTCGGGTTTACGGTCGCGGCCACGGCCACAGTCGCGGCCACGGTCACAGTCAGCCGGCTTGGGGAGACACCACTCACTGACCGTTAAACAAAACGGTGATACAACTGCACCGCACGGCACGGTCCTGCTGTTTCCGGGCCATGCCCACACAGCCCCCGCTGCTCGTCGGCTGGCGGACCGTGCTCAGTCAGGCACACTCCCGGCGCGTCCTCACCACGGAGTGGGTCTGAAGGCGTGCCGTCACCACCGCCACGCCGGTGGCTGTGCCCACGAGGAGGACCTTGTCGCCGCGCAGACCGCGCGCCTCCAGGGCCTCGATCGCCTGCCGACGCAGCCGCCGGAGCGTGTGAGCGCGCCGGCCGAGCAACGGAGCCGGCAGATGTGCTGGGTCACGCTGGACATGTCATGGCCGGCTCAGGCCGCACGGTGTCGGTCCCGTCCGTACTCTACGAGCCCAGCGTTAGGAACGCGGCCAGCTCGTAGCGGCGACATGCGCTCAGCCTGCTGCGACGCAACGCGGGTCGAAACACGTCAAGCACTAATGGCGCTCTGGGCGGAAGACGATATATGACATTTTAAGTGCTGAACTTTTTTGCTGAACTTTTGCTGAAGTTTTTGTGCCCCTGTCACTCATGAGGATGAGCACAGCGCCAAATATTGTGTACCGTCAATATCATCGAAATTTAGCATTCAGCATCGTTTAACTGGCACATCTTGGCATATTGAAAGTCGTTAACCCAACATACGAGCTTTCAACTCAAAATGTTGCATGAATTGCTTAAGTCCCGGTGAGGAGGATTCGGTGGCTGAGCTCGGTTGACGCAACGCTGACGTGTTGTACCTGGACGCGGATGAGTCCCTGGTGCCGTATTACATTTGAACACGGTGAACTAGCGGGAGCCATCGTAGCGGGGCACGGTGGTCTCACTGCCGCTGTGTCGTATCTGGACTCGACGGACTCACCGGTCGTAGCTGGACTCGGCAGAATCACCGACGGCGTGTCCCATCCGTACTCTGTAGACTCATCGCTGTTGTGTCGAAGGTCCACTCTGCGTACTCACCGTCGCCGTGTCGTACCTGGGCTCGGCGGCACCAGCGTTGTCGTGCCGTAGCTGGACTCAACCCACCGGTGTTGTATGGTAGCTGGACTCAGCGTTTTGACCAGTGTCGTGTCGTGGCTGGACTCGGCGGATTCACCGGTGTCGTCTCGTAGCTGGACTCCGCGAACTCACCGGTGTCGCGTCGTAGCTGGACTCGGCGGACTCACCGGTGTCGTGTTATAGCTGGACTTGGCGGATTCACCGGTGTCGTGTCGTAGCTGGACTCGGCAGATTCACCGGTGTCGTGTCGTAGCCGGACTCGGCGGACTTACCGGTGTCGTGTCGTAGCTGGACTCGGCGGACTCACCGGTGTCGTGTCGTAGATGGACTCGGCGGACTCACCGGTGTCGTGTCGTAGCTGGACTCGGCGGACTCACCGGTGTCGTGTCGTAGCTGGACTCGGCGGACTCACCGGTGTCGTGTCGTAGCTGGACTCGGCGAACGGCTGGATGCGGATGACAGGCTGGCCGCCAGTGCCCTTGACCGTCCACTGGAAGGCCACGCCGTCCAGCGTGGTGAACTGATTGCCCTGAGCGTCGTAGGCGGTCAGTTCGAACTCCTCGGCCGCCTCTTCCACGTAGATCTCGCGCGTGGTGGTGGCGATCAGCAGCGTGGTGGGCGTGTCCACGATGACGTCACAGCGCAGCAGGACGCCGTTCTCTGCCGGGCAGGGACGGACAGTCGTGCGGGAGATGGGAGGTTGGCAGCTTTGGGACGGCGCGGCGAAGCGCAGTTCTGTCTGGTGGTCACTGCTAGTCATGTGGGTGGTGGATGTCAGCAGCCTTCGTCTGCGAAGCTCAACGTCATTCTCTGTCAGGCAGCGACAAATACACGTGGGTCATTAGGGGGTAGGGGAGGCATGATCTAGAAATAACCCGCAGGATGCTCACGGCTAGCAACCTATTACACTCCATGTGTACCATCAATATAGTCAACAAATCTACATTTAAAGATTAATCTTATATCTAAATTAAACGTAAGTTAACATAATTTAAACATTAATGTCTGTACACATGCAACAAAGAAACACTTGTTGCCTCTCTCATGTGTACACAAATATGCATTTAAACCTGTCCATTTTAAGAATGGTATTCATCCATGTAAAATAAAACTGTTATGAAGCTCTCGTAAAACGTAGCTCGATATCTCAACTGATGAAAACAGAGATTGTGCTGGTAAGTCCCAGGTGTCTCGTTACCGGAGCTCTAACAAGCGTCCTCGCCAGTCGGTAATCCCTGCAGTGCCCTCCGCCGTCAGCTGACAGACCTAGACTGACCTACTGATCCACTTCTCTCTGTATACCTCTTGTACTCATGACACTAGCTCGTCCATGGGAAAAAGTTAGGGACATTGGGTTTTTTAAGTCATTTCTTGACATACCATTTCCAGGTGTTATGTTAAATCAACGAAAAATCGGGGGGAACGTTTGCTTGTCATACCCTGGACCAATCTACAGCTACAAGGCCTTGATAGCACACAACGGAACTTAGTTCATTCTTCTGTTATGCATAAACAAACGACCGACAGCCTTTCAACGGGGATATCTGCCACACACCCCAGCCCGGTCTGATGTGCCTGACTGCTGAATATTCCGCCAAAAAATTGTCCAACTGAGGGGTCATCGGCTCAGGTATTGCTCTCCCTCCGGCTTCTGCCCGCACGTGTACGCTGACACGGGCCACGTTCCCGGCGAACACGAGCAGGTGACTGACCCAGCTGCGGCCTAGGTCACCGCCAGGCACTGTTCGTGCCAGGCACTGTTCGTGGCGCCGTGCCGTCACCAGATCACCGCCGTCGGTGCCCGGCAGCCGCCCGTACCCGAACAAGCACACATCAATGGCCTCTCTCAAGATGCAGATCTTCACGGACACGCGACTCCGTCGCAAGGTCGGCGTATTAGCACGGCAAGGCTGGGCGTCAGTTGCTGGCAGACGGGGACAACCGTGCAGGGGATGGGAGGCCAGTCTCCCTTTGGTGAAGGAGAGCACCTTTCTATGTCGCCATGGGCCAGCATGGTGCTCTCCTTTGGTGACGGAGAGCACTTTCCCATGCTGGCCCGTGGCAGTATGGAAAGGCGCCCTCCTTTGCCATGACCACGTGATATATCCATATGACCACTCATCAGTGACATTGTCAGACCGCGCGCCGAAACCACTCTTATCAGACTCATCCTTGAGCACCAATAGGCAACTGGCCGAAATCACCGCCGAAATGCGGCACTGCGTTCCACGTCAGTGTGTCCTTCCAATAAATATGTGTGATGATCTTAAGTAACCATGTTCTTTCGACAAATCTGTGTGATGACCTCACCATTCTGTAGGAATGGTGAGGTATGCATCTTTACAGTAAGGTATGCTAAGCTAGGACTCAGCCCAAAGCCTTCCATGCCAAAACATCATTTCAGGTAAAAAACCCAAATTATTGAAAAGCCTGATGCCTGATTCAGTAAAACAGATGGGTCAAAAATAAAAATAAGACAGGAACACATACCAACATCTTCAGCCAGTACAATGACCTTCTGGGTGCTCGGGAGACGTGAGATGGCAGTTACTGTTGCCTTGTTTGAACAGCCTCCCTCATCAAGGGGCTCAACAAGCACAACATCTTCTTGGTGTGAAGACCTGAAAGTTAAATCATGTTGAACAAATAACAGTTGTTTACAGTAACTAAACAATCAAATGTGATGTCATACATCATTCATGAAGCAGGCCTAGGATGCTTCAATCAGATTTCTCAACAGCATTTTACACTTCATGTGTATCACCAATATCAGGTCAATGATCTACATTCAAGTGCAATTTAAGCATTAAGGTATGTACACATGTAAGAAGAAAACACTTGCTGCTTCTCCAATGCATAAAAAAAATTATTTAAAGCTGCATGATTTATGAATGGTGCTCATCCACTTAAAACAAAACTGTTATGAAACTGAAGTGACTTCACACTCCAACAACTGCATCACATATCATCTGCATGCTGCTCCTGATATTCAAAAAATCTGCTGTGGAAGCAACAATGGGACTTACCAAACAAAGCAATCTGAGGTAGTGTCTGTCACTTCCAATGTGTATACCACAGGATTGTTCTGGAAGTTGTATGGCAGCAACACTCTTGGGGTGTTCAATTTAGCACTGTGGCAGCCAGCCACAATGAACAACAGTACAAACAGTGTTGAGCAGAGCATGTTCACCCAGTCAGAATTCAATCCTTAAATATGTCACACTCAGTCCAATGTCTTGAAAGTTGATGTTGTAGCCAGCACCCAACACTTCATCTAGCATCACTGGGGAGGAACTGCTTCAGAGATGCACACAGTCTTGATCACTCCTGCAAAATTCAAGAGATCTCAGCTGCTTATAGATTAATGGCACAAACACCCATCTACAGCACAGCTGGCATCAAACCATCAAACAACATCCAAACCACATGACCCAAAACAATGCTGAGCAGTAGTTGATAAAAATGGTGTGAAGCCACGTCTTAAAGGTGAACTTATATCAAGGCAGTGTGGTGAAAGAATGGGTGCTATGATAATTGGAACACAACTATATGAATGGCAATATGCTGGGAGCATTTTGGTTCCAGGTGATGAGTGGATTGAGTGTCATACAGGCATCTAGCAAGCGGCAATCACCACATCACAGCTAAAATTCCCATCAAAGGTTAATGCAAAGTCACAGATGCAAATAATATCCATCACCAAAAATTAGGTTATGTAATTGGTAAGCCTCTTTCTCATTCATTTTTTATAACTGAGTTTAAGGGTGCATCAACTGCCTTGATTATTTGCTCCAGCCCTCCTTCTCAATTGCATTGAGAAGGAGGGCTGGACTTTCCTTTTTTTGTGAGGACTTTCCTTCACAAAAAATACACTTACTTTCTAGGATGAGCCCAAAATCATTATCCTCAAATTCCCAAATATCCCAAATATGACCACTAATAAGCTTGTCCATGACCACACAGCCCTAAGGCAAGGACCAAGGCAGTTATGGATGCCAAACCAGGTGGGACCACCTTCCCATTATGCTCACATTAAGACAAAAGCCTAACAAAATTGTTACATTACAGAATGCATTGCAATCATTGAGCCAGGATAGTGTCCCAGAAATTTTTCTGCATTTTACTCTGTGCAGTTTTGGTCAAAATTTCAAAGCAGTTAGGGCAAGTCCCAGTGAGATAGCCCAACCGCAGAAGGTAGGATTCCTTATTTGTTGAAAATATATAAGATATCTTCAACTTTTATCATGACTGCCTAATTTTACACTTTGACAATGACTTTTTGCAATTACATATATTTCCACTTTGTATTTCTTGAGCACTGGTTATAACACCAGTGGCTGAAGTTATCTCACACCTTCTGTTGTACTGCCATATGCCTACAATAATTAGGTGTGATATTTAATTGCCATGTTCA
Organism: Pollicipes pollicipes; assembly: GCF_011947565.3. Lineage (NCBI taxonomy): Eukaryota > Metazoa > Arthropoda > Thecostraca > Pollicipedomorpha > Pollicipedidae > Pollicipes > Pollicipes pollicipes. The sequence continues at coordinate 35,801,000 of NW_023597054.1, read as the reverse complement.
CTGATTCTCCCACAGTATGCAAAAAATATACCTTGAAAAAGCAAATGTTGGTTGATGAATCCAGATACCCTTGATGTGTCCATATGATACATTATGCCATCAGTGTGATGGATAAACATCTGCCATCATGATCACAGTTATAATGTTTTAAAGGTGAAATGATACAATTTTTCAATAATACACCTTTTTATGATTATGTATGGTATTTGATGTCTTCATAAAAAGCATCAGTTGATGAACAATTCAAATCAATTTAGGTCAAAAGAACAAATCTTGCAGTGATCAGAACCAACATGTGCAATGACCCTGAATTGGCAACAACCATCTGTTGACAACTGGTAACTGACACAAAAGACATGATCTTTTTGTGCAGTACACACTAAGCTAATTCTGCCGATGCACTAGGCCCTTATGCAATGTTGGTGCACCATGACTAGAACATGTTTGTGCTACCTGATGGCCAGGCCGAAAATGCTCAATTTTCTAAAAACTTCTGCCTGAAAAATGCTCAAAATAATTCTGCTAAAAATTACTGAAGAAACATAATTGTCTGAAACGTTAGTTCTCCATGCGCTGAAAGTACTGGCAACGGTTACTTTACTCTACATTTGCCATTCACAAACTTAACTACATCCACAGCAGCAAGCCTGCAGGCCTGTCCTTAAGTATGAATCTATGCATCAGGGCTTTTTGGCAATGCTCTTAGCAGCATCTGAGCTATATCTAACATCCCTGCATTAGAGCAAGCATTAAATCTGGACATTACTGGCGGAGATGCAGCTGCCAATGGCATTTTCATATATTCTAAGTTCACAAAATGTGTTACAGTGCAAAGTGAGAACGAAACCATCATTTCTCTCCAACCATTTGTGAACATACATTCTGAGTTCAATGAATAATAGCTGCACTTATTGCACGCAGAGCAAAACAGTTTAAGCGGAGCATCAAACCCCACTTCCCGCAGGTGTGGTTTACTACCCTACTACCTTCTCTAAGGTAATTATACATCTTAAGCGTGGAACGAGGCCTACATTCGATATCTCACCCAGTCCACCTCGCCGCGACACCGAAAGCACAGAACCCTAGCCGGTAAACTGACCATGCATAGCGCGGGAAACTGAGCACGTTGACGCCCGCTAACCTGACCATGCCCCACATGAATACGAAATGCTCCAAATATTGCGCTCTTGTTGCATAAAGTGAAAAAAATAGAGAAATTCCTGTTCTATTTAGGTGTGTGCTGCTTACGAGCCAATGACCTATAAGGTGTACAATTTGTGTATCGTAAGCTGCCGCACTGCCGAGCTTAGTGTTTGTGGTTGGTAGACCGAAAGAGAGAGTCATCGACTTTTAGAAGAATTTTCCACCCGCCAATCTACTTCAAAATTCGGTATTCTTTCATTATGCATCATGAGAGAACAGCATGGTGTCGGGTTGGATGACTGCTTCCATAGAGCGGCTGAACGGCCGAGGGATTTGTGCAATGGTGGTGGGATGTAAAGGGAAATTGATAAACACTGCTATATTTATTCCAGCTCCAGGATAATGAAACAAAAAAATGATATCGTTTGGAGTAAAAAAATGATATCCAAAAAATATTGAAACTTTTTACTTTTGATGGTGAATGATATATTTGCATTTTTGTTATGCTCGCCAAAATAATGCACTAGGAGAAATCCAAAGAGTTGGCAGCGAGTGCCTGAAAGTGGTATGGCGCGAACGATGCGATAGTGGCGTGAGACCGTTTCGGTCATTTGGGTTGTGTGTGGGTTCGGATGCACGCGGCGATGATTCGTGGGTTCTGTTTATCGCTTAGAACATTTTCATATGATCGCAATACAAATAAACTACATGTTGCCACTTGCCTCTATTTGGTTCTGAATGGCGTATAATGGTTTATCAAGGTTTTTATCTAGTTTTGCATCAGGAGTGATTTCTGTCTTGAGCGCGGTGTGGTCCTGTAAGAATGAAACCATTTATTACAGAACGTGAAAAATATGTTGATTTTACACTTTGACAGGTGGCTGTCATGTTGTTTATAGCAATGAAAACATTAGCTGGTATCGAGGAAATGCTCTGCTGGTTGGTGGGTGGATATGTAAAGTACATGACACCAGGGAAGAAGAATAAGCTGCTAAGAATTGTAATTGTCATGATAAAGACCACCTTTTTCAACAAAATTGGTGTCTCTAGGTCTAAATCAAGATAAGCACCATTTTGTGTGTGTTATTTTTGGAAATGGTGGGAGTTCCTTAATAAATTGTCTGCCAGTGATATTTTTGAACCTTTGCATCATATGCTCAATCACATGCTTAGACTGCACAGAACATTTCATGCCAAATCTGTACTTATATACACACTTACAACTTACAAGTTTCCATATGATGGCTCACTTTGCTGTGCTGGTTGCTGGCTAGTGAATGTGCCCTTCCCCATGATGCTTTTGTCTTTTTAATTTCCTGTATGCAATCTAACAGTCATTGTCTTTCTTTAGGCTTGTTTCAAGCTGTCAACTGAAGGCGAACCTTATATATTACTTAAATTTGATGCATATCACCAGCAAGCTCATAATGTACCCCAATTGGGGCTCTGAGCACCTGCACAGGTGAGTAGTGAGGTCTATATGATGGTTGTCTGAATGATCAACATCTTTCATGTTGATCACCCTTAGGCTCATTGGCATCATTGTGAGTGGCTCCATGACCTTTTTGAAAAGGCACATGTGATTACATTAGGATGAGAAGTGGTAAGCTGCTGTCATTAGCAAGTAAGCTTATTCTGGCCACTTTTATGTAAATATATCATTACAAGCATGAAAGCAAACTGTAAAAACTGGTTAGTTATACATTGTTGTCATTTATAATTTTCTTAGCTCCCACATAAAGCTCTAGGCTCAGAAGAGAAGATGTCAAGTGAAGATGCTTAGCTCCTTTAGCAATTGGCTTTTCTCCTGAGCCAACATCCCCTGCAATGACATCCATTGTCATAACTATTGGTATAAAGATGACACAATCTCTGCTCTTCATTACACTAGTGAAGTGAAGCTCTGTTGCTGTTTGGGATTTCCCACCCATTCACCACTCCCCCAGAGGCCCTGACTGGCATCTGTGATCCACAACACTCCAAGCTCATTGTCATTGTTCAGGGAGCATGGTAGCATGTAGCCCATGCTTCATGCCTCTCCATCAGAGAATTTAATCTGTCAAAAAACATTTCTGAACCCCATTTGTGGAACATTCTGAGGTACTCAGCTAAGGGAAACACATTGAACTTGTTTTATGCAGTGATGCACATATTTCCAGCTGCTAAAATATTCTTACTTTTTGTCATTGTTGACCTTATTGGCGATACCAGTGTAAGCGAAAGGGTAGTCACCACTATGCAGATCTGTAGACAAAGCTGGTATTTTTCCTAGGGGCTTGTGAGTGGCTCCATGATCCAAAGATCTACAATATTGATTAGGACCTCAAATTTGTGTTCATTATCAAGTTAATCTCACTTGTATGCAGAAGCCCCACTTTACACCAGGAGGCAGCAAGGGCCAGTGGGCTGATCCAGGACCCTAGCAGGTTCCATAAGTCTTATTAAAAGTTTGTTCATCATCATAGCATTTGTTTTTCTCAATAGACATGTCATAATGATATACATTGAGGTGCTTTTCATGGGTTCCAACTCTGCATGGGTGGAGATGCCGCCTCTCCCCTCCCCCTCCCCATCCCCATCTTGTTTTTATTATTGCCAATGTGTTATGGCCCCTGACTTTTGCTGGTAATTTGAAGTAGGGCGAAACTGCTCGACAAGTTGCCGGAATAGCTTTTGACCCATCCTGAACATCGTGATGGTTCAAAGACATTCCGCCTGACCGGGGATAGCTGGCCGCGTCGGACGGTGCCGTAGTTGCCGGAGGAAAGCTGGTGGTCTGGACGGCACCAGAAATAGTTCGGTCCAATTTGAGATAATTCAGGCCACTCTCGGCACGGGGTCGGGAAAACGAGGTCGTCGTCTTGGCAAAAATACTTTTCAACATTTCCTTTTCACGCTCACTTAAATGGGAAACAGGGCCCAGGCTCAGACCTGTATTTGATTCATGCTGCAGAATCGATCCTCCATATGGCTTGCTGAACAATTCGAACCTGATTCACATTATTTTGTGTCATTTTGTCATCAATTCTTTGTCGATTCACATCACAATTCAGTCATTCAGTTTTGATCCCGATCATCTCGGATGAGTCAATCGGATGAACAACTGATGGTGTATAATAAATAAGAATAACCCTCTGTTCATAAATGAATGATTAAGTCCAGAAAACGTCTACAATAATATGATTGAGGAGCTGATACGTTGTGCCTGGATTTATTAATTTTTATGAGCATATCGTCATTTTGATGTTCCTCTACATATGCTGTTTGTGTACTGATTTAAAGAATGACACTGGAGTGATTCATTTTGCCCCCATGTTAGCTTTTCTTCATGTTGATCAGCTCTTTTGAGCGGTGGGGTAATGATTGAGTCCCTGAGTTGGCTTTCTTTTCAATGCAAAAAATATCGTAAGTTGTTCAGTGCATTAGCGAGGAGCATTATTCACATAGATAGGACAGTAGTGTTAGCCTTATTCCTTGGTGAAAACCAGGAGAATGGATATATAGTTGGGTTGATATTTCGGCAACGTGTCTTTATCGAAGCAGTAGCAGAGGCTATTGTTTGTTTTGCTTCTGCTATTGTTCTGATAAAGGCATGTTGCCGAAATATCGAACCAGCTACATACCCCATTCTTCTCGTTTTCGCCGAGGAATAGGGCTAATACTACTGTCCGGTACACATCAACAACAAAAAACTTGCTTACAAACTGTGTACCAACAAAGTACGGGGTCCTTGTAGAATAAAAGGAGTGTTCCATATTTGTGTGGGGTTTTGAACTGAAATTAGCCATCTTGAAGATCATATGTTGAAGTTTACAGCCCTGCCCTTATTAAGACGATGGTGATTTGCGTTTTAGGGCGACCCAACTTCTGAGGTCATTTTGCGCCCATTGTCCTTCTAAAGGCCTAAACCCTGCTAGTTTCTGAGCTGCGCATCCGGGAAGATGTGTAGTCTATTTAGGGGAGGCTATTTCGAAGTCACCCATGCATTCATGGCGCCATAATGATGTCACTCATGTTCCGTAATTCCATTGTTCTAATGTTCGGTCACTTGGGTAGCGTGGGTGTCGATATTTTTGCATGCTATTACACCCCGGCTTGTGGCTCACTGCCGATCGCCCCTCCCCTTGTTCAAAACCAGCCAATCAGCATCGAACCGCACTGCTGTTAAACCAGTATCTATGCGCCTCAGGCTTGACAAATGGGCTGAGTAGGTCAGATGGCTGGGTCGGGTTCAAAGGACAACGGATTACCGCGGACGGATCGCGTGCGGTGCCGCCGCCGGAGAGTCAACATTCTGGTGGCATTAATTTTTATTTGCATCCTGCACGCCCTACTGGATGAATTTTGGAACGCTCTGTAATTCCATCAGCCATGCGATGATGAAGGCCAAGAAAAATATTATTGTTGGGTGTTCATATTTTGCATCGTGACCAATATTTCCAGATATAACGGCCCTCATTTGGCTCCCAACTAGTGTCGTACAAGATACGGTGACGTATCCGAACAATGATGTATTGAGGAGCATATTTACAAAGCAGCGAAATTGTGTTGTCTAGAGCATTTTTCCATTCAAAAGTATACCTATGGCTAAAAGTAAATTTATTTCATCATACCTGATGGTAATACCACTAATATTCTCAAACATGGAGCATCCCATTTAAGCGATTCATCTTCAAAAGAACACGGATCTGAATCGAGGCACATGTCAGAGCGGCATACTCACCTTTTGACGCTCCTCGCATGAATGAGAGAGACACACGAGGCACTGACTTGCCACACGCTCCGATTGAGGTCCAATAGAGCTTCTTCATGAGAGGTCACTGCACCACTCGCACATCGCCCCCACTTTACGGTTGCGGCATGGCACCAAACGCGTTCCAGTTTGCTATTTAGGGTTATTTCAGAATTTCCCGTTGCCTTAGCGTGACGCGGTCGTGAAATGCTGTAGGGTGCGACGTCGGAATAGTGTTAATGTTCGCTCTAGTTAACGACGCGTGCAACTGCTGTGACCACCGGCAACGCAGTCTCGCAGTCACCCAGATCCTAGCGGGAGGAGCCACAACCCATAGCAACTCTGGGGCCCGCCCCATGTGGCCACGAGTGTAGCGTGCCACCGCCCAGCGCGCTGGCGTCTGCAGCGTCGGAACACTGTCGTCCTGAGACGCTGCCGGAATGCTGTATTCAGAGCACGGCCCTCTGCTGAGTCGCACACGATGTGGACGATCCGGTGGAATGGCTTGCTGCGGTGGCCCTTGGAATATCGTGCGAGGCTTTCGCCCGGATGAGGCGTGGAATGGTCCGCTCAGGTCACCTGAGGACCACCTTGGAATGTTGCCGCCGTCATTCTTGACCCGGGGCAGCATTCGCTCGTCCTGTGAAACACGGTCTATCCGTGTCCTCGGCTTTGATTTTTCCTTGCGCGGCTCGACGATGCGCCGTGCGTCGTAACAGACGGCGTCCCGGCGGAATGTGCCGGAACACGGGAGGAGAGTGCCGTGTGGCTGGCGCGGCGGGCGCCATGGCATCGTGTACTGGAAACAGCAAAATTTTGAAATTTAGCCACCGATGGGTGGTTGATCCGGCCGTTTTACCACACCGCCTGTTCCCAATAGCAAGTTGACTTGTTTACGTGTGCGGCCGAGGGTAGTTCAAATTTAGACCGGAAGGGGTAACGGACTTTGAACCAGGGGCGAGGGACGGGGGAGGGGAGGCTTGTTAACAGGGACGAAGGTAGAACAGACTGACTGAGGTACAGACGGGATATGGATATGGATATGGATGAGGAGCGGTAGACGCATTTCAGTGATGCGGACGCGCCGAGGTAGGGAAACAACAGAAACACGAAACCCTGGAACTGGTGACGTCACGTCTGAATCTGGACACGCCGCCGCGACTCCACTACAATTACAAATCCCTTCCTGAACTCCCTCCCGGAGCGTACGGGTCGCGCGAGGGAACATTGACGATGACCGTTTGAAAACGTCCTCTAGCGGGCAAAAGCTCCAAACGGCTTGGCGAACCAGCGCCTGGGCGGAGCACCCGCCAAGGGACGGCCAAGGGCGTGACGCTCGCCGGACCGCCGACACGGGCGGCTGTTCGGACCCCTGTCTGCCGTGTCAGCCGGCCCTTCCGTCAGATGGCGATGTGTTGATGTTTTGGCTCCTGCTGGCCTGGTCCCAGGCCCTTCAGCCTGTGGAAAGCTGTGCCGCACCAACAGCGCACAGATGTAGGCCGATTCGTGTGGCTTGCGTGATCCCTCCGTTGGTAGCATGTGCCGGCCAGAGCGCGGCTCTTTGCAGGCACGCGCCGCGGTCGGCGTTTCTGAGAGGTCCGTAGAGAGTTGTAGGGCCTCCCGGATGCCCGGCAGCTGTAGCCTCAGGCCGCGTAATGACCTTCTGAAATGGCCTTCAGGGGCCGTGTGGACACGCACCCGGTCCACCCCTGTGCACATCGACGGTGGTGAAGATAATCCACTGTGCAGTGTTCTGTTCATGTCGCCGGGTCGCCTGTCCACGCTGTGCAGTCGGGCCGCCCTCGCGCGGTCGTCAGAATCGCCCTCGTGTTTGTCGCTCAGCTGTCCGCTCTGTCCGTGCATTCTTTGCCTCGTAGTGGGTCCGTATTTTCGTGGTCTCTCGCCCGCGACCCCTCAGCGTCACCCTCTCTCCCGCCCTTCCCCTCTGTAGTTGTCCCTCCGACGGTGGGGCGCCTCCGCTGGGCACCTGCCCGGACCACGTGACCTGTTTCGGGACACCCGGAGCCGACACGGCGCCGCCCCTGCCCGCCGGCGGCGGCGGCGGCGGCGCGGCGTCGGCTGTTACCGTCCAGCGTGTGGACCCCGCCCCGCCCCCGCCGACATGCGCTGCTGTCCGCAGCGCGGCCATCGATCGCTGCCGGCGGCCGGGGGTGCGCCGGTGGCACGGCCGTGTGTCCGCGCCCGGCCGCCGCCATGGCTGGCCGCCGCCGCTGGCTGGTGGCGCTGCTCTGGCTGGCCCTGCAGTGGCGGCCCGTGCAGGAGGCCGACGCCGCGTGAGTATGCCGCCGCCGGTGGCGCCCGAGCTCAGCGTGGAGCCATGCTCCTGATGCTGACCGGCGCTGGCTGCTTGTGACTCTGAGTGGCGCTGGCTGCTCCTGACGCTGACTGGCGCTGGCTGCTCCTGACGCTGACCGGCGCTGGCTGCTCGTGACTCCGACTGGCGCTGGCTGTTCCTGACGCTGACCGGCGCTGGCTGCTCGTGACTGACCGGCGCTGGCTGCTCGTGACTCCGACTGGCGCTGGCTGTTCCTGACGCTGACCGGTGATGGCTGCTCGTGACTCCGACTGGCTACGTGGGCCACGCTCCCCGCGTCTGCCCGTCGCCCTCCGCTGAGCGGACTACCGAGTGTGGTCTGACCTTGTCTGGTACGGGATCCTGTCACGGGGCTGTAGGGAGGCAGTGGGACGTGCTGGCCATCGCGTGTGGCGCCGATCGCCGGGCGGGTGTGAACCGCGCCGTGTAGTCGCTGGCGCGTGCCGCCGGCGTCGTCGTCTCAGAGCACGGACAGCAGGTGTTTTTATCAGTCTTTCGTGCCCTCGTGCCCAATGCGTGGACTTGTCGTCGGCGAAAATGGCCAAAAGGAGCCGCCCGCCGATAATCGATGGTGTCGCACCGCTGACGAAGCGGGGATGACGCTTTGCCGTCACCGCACAGCTCCGTCAGCTGGTCGGTTCAATTCAACCCTGATGTCGTGCCTGCGAAGGGCGCGTTTGGTCCGACGTGCGCCGGCATGCACCTGTTCAGCGGCGGTCGACGGCCGCGGGTCACGAGCCCGGCGCCGGCGGCGCGGCGGTGTCTTCAGGCAGCCGGGCCCCGCGCTCCGGGCGGCCGCCGGCGCCGCGACGGGTTCCGCTCGCCGCCTCGGCGCCGGGGCGGGGCAGTGACGCACGCCCGGCCGCCTCGGCGCCGACTCACGGGCGCGGAGTCGCCGCCGGCTGCTGGAGCGCGGCGATCGGCTGGAGAGCACGTTGGGGACGTGGGGCGCGAAGGACGTGAGGGTCGGGCTATGGTCGCCGGACATGAAGAAAGCTAGAGAAACGGGATCGGCTAATGAGCACATTCTTGCTCCCTTTTTAGCTCTGCCTCTCCAGCTCTTCAGGAAAGCGATTTTACAAGCTCCCAAACCGAATATTAATAACGCAACCTCCCGATTTAGGGATGCGATTAATCTCATGGGGTTTAGATGCACAGCGCCCTGTTTTCGTTCTTTGTGATCTGAGCTGACGCACCGAACGCGGATGATGCCGATTTGTTAAGTCGCGTTTAGTTGCCAAGAAGATATGCTGAAAGACACCTTTGTTACGCTACATCCGCACCCCGCGTTGCCCCCTGCCCAGCATCTGGCTGATGCCGGTGGCAGCGATCTGGACGGCTCCGTGCGGATGACGCACCAGATACGTTTGCCGTGCTCCACGACCCGGAAGCGGCGTGGTCGGCGGCTCCGCGGTCGTGATTGATGCGTCGCGGCGCGATTCCCCACTGGTATCTGCCGCGGCTGCGGCGGCCGGCACAGGCCGCCGCCGGCGCGCGAGCAGCGTCGGCAGCCACGCAGAGTACGTCCCGGTCTCGGGCGCCCCGTGAGAGCTGCGCCACGTTTGTGCCGCCGGCCCGCCGCTCTCGGTCAGAAGCGGCGGCCGGTGCCGACGGGGTCTGACGGACACGCCTGCGGCTGGGCGGTGTGAGGTCTTGAACTTTGGGTACGGACGAGTCCTTTAACCGGTTCATGGGACCGAAAGGCGGTCGGTGAAGGTCGGACCGGATCACCTGGTCCCGGATGTAGCGCCACTAAAACCCAGCATTGTTCCCAGAATGACAGTGTCATTAGCGCTTCGGTGACACCGGCTGTCCTCCGTATCCATTGAGTTCTTCTGGGCTTGTTTCGCATTACACCGGCTCTTGGGTGCAGCTACGTAGTCGGCGCCGGATCTACACAGCACCGGCTGGTGCGGCTCATCGGGGCCGAATCTACGCAGCACTGGCTGGTGTGCCTACTTGGGGCGGGATCTACGCGGCACTGGCTGGTGTGGCTACTTGGGGCGGGATCTGCGCAGCACTGGCTGGTGTGGCTACTTGGGGCGGGATCTACACAGCACTGGCTGGTGCGGCTACTTGGGGCGGGATCTACACAGCACTGGCTTGTGCGGCTACTTGGGGCCGGATCTATGCGGCACTGGCTGGTTTGGCTACTTGGGGCGGGATCTACGCAGCACTGGCTGGTGTGGCTACTTGGGGCGGGATCTACGCAGCACTGGCTGGTGCGGCTACTTGGGGCGGGATCTACGCAGCACTATCTGGCGCGGTTCCGGGGAGCCCCATGGCAGCGGAGAGCCACGCTTTGGAATAAAACATTTGTGGCTGAACAACGTCCGCGAGCGGGGACGCACCGTCCCCGGTAGTGTTGTCCCCGGGGACACCCCGTTAGTGTCACCAAATCAGACTGGGCCCGGTGCTCGGGTAGCTGCTGAAGGCTGATGAATCACCTCGTTCATCAGCTCCTCAGTCAGCCACGACGTCAGCGGCATGTCTTGTCCCCGGCTGGTTATCGCGCCGGTGTGACCGGCTGCACATGGTTTCCGGGCCTGGTCGGGCTGAGATCAGAGCCTCAGCTGGTTACCAGGCTAGACAGGCGTTGGCTCCTCGCTGGTGATCATGTCACACTGAAGCTGCTTATCACGGGACGTGCGGGCCAGTTTCTCGGTGGCTTACGGCATTGGCCCGAAGGTTACCGCTTGAGGTTGATCTCATTTACTCGTTAGTTACCACGCAGGTTGCGATATTTCTTGATTTGGTTACCATGATATGTCGTCAGTCGGTAACCACGCCATGCTTTGCCAGTTTCTCATTTGGCTATCACGTCATACTAGTGGTAACCATATAGTTTTTAAGTTGGTTTGTTTCGTCGCCAGGCTAAGCCTCGTGCCGCAACTGATCTTCAACCCAGGGTCCAAGGGTCCCAGGGTCTCTAACCTAGCAAGTGCCACCAGGCACACTCCCTTGGTGTGCCAGGACGCCAGGCTGAGACCAGCTCCCTTTTAGTTTAGACATCAGGATGGGACCAGATCTCCACTGGTAAGACGCCAGGCTGAGATCAGCTCCCTGTTGATTTAGACGCCAGGTTGGGACCAGATCTCCACTGGTAAGACGCCAGGCTGAGACCAGCTCCCTGTTGATTTGGATGCCAGACTGGGACCAGATCTCCACTGGTAAGACGCCAGGCTGAGACCAGCTCCCTGTTGATTTGGACACCAATTTGGGACCAGATCTCCACTGGTGGAACGCCAGGTTGAGACCAGCTCCCTGTTGATTTAGACGCCAGGTTGGGACTAGATCTCTACTGGTAAGACGCCAGGCTGAGATAAGCTCCCTTTTGGTTTGGTCGTCAGGCTGAGACCAAATCTCCACTGGTAAGACGCCGGGCTGAGACCAGCCCCCTGTTGGTTTGGACGCTAGGTTGGGACCAGATCTCCACTGGTAAGACGCCGGGCTGAGACCAGCCCCCTGTTGGTTTGGACGCTAGGTTGGGACCAGATCTCCACTGGTAAGACGCCAGGCTGAGACCAGCTCCCTGTTGATTTGGACGCCAGGTTGGGACCAGATCTCCACTGGTAAGACGCCGGGCTGAGACCAGCCCCCTGTTGATTTGGACGCCAGGTTGGGACCAGATCTCCACTGGTGAGACGCCAGGCTGAGATCGGCTCCCTGTTGATTTGGACGTCAGGCTGGGACCAGATCTCCACTGGTGAGACGCCAGGCTGAGATCAGCTCCCTGTTCATTTGGACGTCAGGCTGGGACCAGATCTCCACTGGTGAGACGCCAGGCTGAGATCAGCTCCCTCTTGATTTGGACGCCAGGTTGGGACCAGATCTCCACTGGTGAGACGCCAGGCTGAGATCGGCTCCCTGTTGGTTTGGACGCCAGGTTGGGACCAGATCTCCACTGGTGAGACGCCAGGCTGAGATCGGCTCCCTGTTGATTTAGACGTCAGGCTGGGACCAGATCTCCACTGGTGAGACGCCAGGCTGAGACCAGCTCCCTTTTAGTTTGGACGTCAGGCTGAGACCAGATCTCCACTGGTGAGACGCCAGGCTGAGATCAGCTCACATTTGTTCAGGACGTCAGGCTGAGATCAGCTCACATTTGGTCAGGACATCAGGCTGCGCCAGTTCTGAGCTCAGCTGCTAGATCCCCGTTGAGCTCAAGTGCAGTGTCGGACCTGACCCGACCTTGACATGGTTTTGGCACGGGCCAGTCCTGAGACTGACCCTGCTCTGCGCCTCGCCTGATGGGATATTGCCCGAGCAGCCTGCCGTCGTTCTCGCGTGGAACGGACGCCCCATTCGGGAAGCACTGTGTGATCTTTTCGCGGTCGGCTCGCACCACTAAGTGGTCCGTGGCTGTTCTCTGGGGGCCGTCTATCCCCACAGAGGACGTCATTCGCCGTCGGCTACGCGGGCTGTTTCGCATCAGATGTCGGCGGCAGGGGGTTGACCGTCCAAGAACCTGGTCTGAAATGCATGGTGCAGCATGATGAATTACGCCTTGCCCATGCATGGCCGTGAAAGTGACGGATCATGTATTTTGATTACCAGTAGATAAGCAACGGTCGTCAGCTATTCAATCTGTCATAAAGCACACGATATCGTGTCGTCTCAGATATTTGTGAAATACAAGGGCTTCTATTTTTGGGGACCAGCAGGAAATTTTTTTTGTTGTTTGTAAAACTCAGGGTTTATGCTTGACAAAACTTGTGTGAACTGCTTCCCCACGCTCAAATGGGCGCGGCTGGGTGCCCAATGAAACACTAATAGTTTTGCTCATAGTTCGTGGAAAAGGTAGGAAAGAGAGTCACTAGTCCGTGGTTTAGCATCTTCAGACTTGTCAAGCCAACCCAATGGTGGTAGGACTGCAAGGGACAGGATATACCAATTCAGAGATGACTTTCTTCAATATAAAATGCCAGGTGTTCCAATAATTGTATCAGTCATCAAGGCCATACATGCTGCTAAAACACCAAACATGCAAGTATGACGTTTCACATAATCGACGGTTAAAGACACCATCACGCATTGTGCACAATCTGTGGCGTACCACCATGCAAAATCCGAATATATCATGCCACCACTAAACCACAAAGCCGAGAAGTCACGTGCCTTGTGTACCAAGTGGTTGTGTGTGGCTTCTTGATGAGTGTCCAAGAAGGTGTGATTTTCAGGGATGAATTTTCGGTCGGGATTTTTGTGGACTCTGTGATTTTCAGTCCTGTTCCGTCATGCCGTTTTCGTGATATGGTGATATGGGGCGTGTTTAAGTGAACAACATCGCCTGTGTGTTAGCCTGTAGAACGCACGCGGAAAGACCAAGTAAAATAGCCAGCGCGGGATATTTTCTCATGTCATTTCAGTTGTAAACTTTGTCGTGTTTTGAGATTTCTTACTTGGGTGTAAGCAAAGGCGATGTATGGTTATTTACCGCAAACCTGACTCAAAAACAGCATCCTAGCTGCAACGGCTGCATACCTGTCTGCCTCAATTGCTGATCGATAGCTTGCCCTCGTATATTTTACGCCCTGTCACCTCAGGAACGGCTCACTCCCGGGATTCCCTTTTCTTGCGCGGGTCAAATGTCAACCTGTCACCTAGCAGCGAACCTTCAGTGCCAGCCAGGCATTGGATCTATTTGAGCATACTTCAAAGAACCGAGGCAGCGGAGCGGAACGATTAAACCGGGTCGACCGAGAGGAACGGGCGTATTTATGTGACAGTTCGGGGAGTAACCGCAGGTTCAGGGTAAAACGCCGCGAACTGGGGACGCTGTCGTGTTTATGGCGGTACGTTGAGGAGACGTGAGCCAGCCTGTTACAAGGTACTGGTGATGGTTAAGTTGCCTTCGGAGGCCGGCAATCTGACGCTTACGGGTGCATCTCACCCCTTCAGAGGCCGGCAATCTGGCGCTTGCGGGTGCCTCTTGCCCCTTCAGAGGCCGGCAGTCTGACGCTGGGATTAAGTTTCGCTGGTGCAAAATGATGAGTCGTCCCACCATTGATAGGTTGGCACCTAAGCTTGGCCATTTTCAGAAGTTCTGAAGGTTTTCATTTCGTGCTTCATTAGGTTATTGTGCTGTCGTTTATCACCAATTTTTCCCGAGTGTGCACGACAAAGGAGTGGTGTAAAATTTGCCGTTTCGATACGTCTTGACTTTCTGCATCGTTATGCACGTTCTTCACTGTCTTCTGTCATTCTTATTTTTCAAGGTCCTCCATACCCCAAGAATGCTCGTCGCCAGGAACGCTTTTGACGCTCGTCCGACGCGAGTAAAAAAACCGTGTCAACAGATCATGACGCATGTAGCGCGATGTGAGTGTTACACATACGATACGTGCAGCTATACCTGCGGCAATTCCCGTACATACGCTGCCCGCTCGATCATCGCATCATCAGTGAGCCAACAGACGGCAACGGACCCTAGGCCGGCATGGCTGTGGACCTTTCTGCAGAAAGTCCCCTGGCTCTATTCCCAAACGTGGCTTACAAGCCGGCGTACGCCCGGCAATCGCCAGCTGACCGCGCGCCAGTAAAATACATACTACTGCGCGTGTTTACTGTATATTTACAGCCGTTGACGTCATGACATGTCGTGTGGTGAACTCGGGGATGTTGCTGGGCTCTAAAGGCTGGGGAGTGTGGAGTGTTGTGGTGTGGGCTGGCGGTGCTCTGCGGACGCAGCAAACTGCTGCAACAGTGCAATGTCCATTTGTGGACGACTATACGACGTGGCGTAAAATTTCTGGGGCGTCAGTGGAACAGGACAGGTAACCTGCATAACGACTTCTGTCCCTTGCATTACCGCGCTAAAAATGCAGTAATGCCAGAACTGAATCCTAAACTGTGGAAGATGAGGAACTACGAAATAGTTAACAATAAGCACCAGTTTCCACCGTACCTCTGACCCACTCTGGCCTGCAATCCCCTTCTGGCATGAGCGGGGGTGACCTCCGACTCTGGCCGGTGGAGCGGTGATGACCTCTGACCCCCGTCATTGTGGGCGGTGGTGACCTCATGTCTGCAAATGTGGGCAATGCTGAGCTCCGACCCCTGCCGTTGTGAGCGATAGTGACCCGTGCAGGTGTAAGCGGTGGTGACCTCCGACCCCCGCCGTTGTGAACGGTGGTGACCCCCGGCTCCTGCCGGTGTGAGCGGTAGTGACCTCCCACCCTGCCGATGTGAGTGGTGGTGACCTCCGGCTCCTGCCGGTGTGAACGGTGGTGACCTCCGAGCCGTGCTGGCGTGATCGTTGGTGACCTCCGACCCTGCCGGTGTGAGCGGTGGTTACCTCTGACCACCGGCGGTGTGAGGGGGCGCAGCCAGTGGCCGCGCCGCCGCTGGTCGGTACAGCCGACGCCGGCGGGTCGGCGGGCTGGCCGGCCATTGGCCAGCGGCAGGTGGCGCGACACGAGGCCGACCGATCATGAGCCGAGCTCGTGCGCGCCGGCCGTCGTCGGCGCCCCAGCGGCAACCGCTGATATTTGTGTGATAACGACGGTTCGTTGGGCGTCATGGAGACGGACGGTGATAGTTAACGCGGCGGGATTCAGTGGCCATTACGGCCACGCTGTCGTACAACGGCTGTTGCGCTCATGGCAAGAGCATGTTTGGCGGACGGGGGCCGAGCATGGCCTGGAGCTTCAGACTTGAAAAGCGAGAGAGGAGGGGTCGAGGCATGGGCGTTTCGCTCCGTCTGAAGGCCAGTGCAAAATTTGTCCTAAAGCTGGGGTTCATTAAAAGTTTTCGAATATGAAGTGGTGGTGCGGTCCCTTTTCTGAAACCCGCAACAACGTGGGTTATTTGTCGCAAGCTCACTTCTTAAACAAATGCATCATGAACGGTTGAGATGCGCGTACTCAAGCTCAGTACAAAACTCGGCTTCAGACCTCCCTTAATGACCTACAAACTTTTTGCTTCAGTGACGTCAGGACGCAGTCAAATATCAGCGCCATGATATGCAGTTGGCGTGCTCCAGGAATGTGTATCCGTGGTTCGATTGACGTAATGAGCGTGTTGCCGCGTCCAATTTCTTTCACGCCGGATTGGGCCGTGTGGCCCACCTGTGTGGGCCTTAGCGGCGCGTCGAATAGGGCGATCACTTCGTTTTCTGCCAGATTGTAGTGATGCTGCCATGTGTAGGAAGTTTAAAATGTGTTCGTACTTCGTTAGTTGAGCTGGAATGTTTGCCTGCGATGTTTGTCTTCTCGGATCAGCCGCTGGAACGCTGGATGACTGAGCACTGGGTGGCTGGCAGATATATTGCCTGGCAAAAGCAGGGGCGCAGAAACAAAGGGGACCAGGGGTATGAGCCCCATCTCCCCAGCTTTCTGCAAATTGAGAATAACTCTGTGAGCTTTGGCTGAAAATGAGTAGCAGAAGTTGTTATGGCCCTCTCCTAACGTGAGAGAGGTTTCACTGTGTCCGCCCAGAAGTAGCACTGATGTCGCTTGCCCATAATTTCATTGTCACTGTCAGTGGCCAGTGGAGAGCAGAGTCAAGCTGCCTCGAGGCGGCAGTGTCATGGCCCTAAGTCCTTTGACACTGTTTAATTAGAGCGTCTAAGCAAAATAATTTCCGCTCAGCTGACTTCGCCGGCGTCGTGGGATCAGTGACCTCACAACAAGCCGTATGTAGCAAGTAGTCTGGCCCCAAGGCCGTCCGTGCCAAGTGGTGGATCAAATACATGTTTAAATTTTTAATTCCTTGTTAAATCTAGGGTTGGACGCTCGGTTTTAATTCGACGATGCGTGCCGGGTGAGTGGTGGACATTCGCGGACGGGTTAGAATCGAGCTGAATTCTTTTGGTGATGCCTAAAGGGAAATTATGTAAGGTGAATAGCCGTATTGGGGCGGTAAAAAAAGAGATTGTTCCTTGAGGCCGAAGCTTTCTACGTTTACATAGCGCGTGAGCGACGATTCATTCACTTAGCTTTTAAGCTATGACAAAGCCTGTGAAAGCAGCTAGTGTCCAGATGTATCAAAGAAAGGCGCCTTGCCAGCCGGGTATAATCCAACTGCAAAGCTGCCTACCAGGATAGTCCTGAATCAGATGAATCGAATTCAAGCATGCTCCGTCGCGTGGGAGGGCATCTCAGCAATGCGTTTTCAATGATCCCTTTACGGAGAACGTGCTAGTCCCAGTCCGCTCCAAAGGCAGGTTTTCTAAGAACAAGACAAAGAACACAACACGTTTCCCCTGTGTGCTGACTGCAGGTGCGCACCAGATGTTTTCGACGCCCTTGGAGCGGGGATTTGATTTTCACTTTATGAATAATATATTCGTGAAGTCACCTACAGCTGGCATTAGGCCAGGCACGCAAACCTTGATGGCAGGTCACGTGACGTACCGCGGACGTCGATAAATCTTTGTAAAAGTTTGAACAGGCTGATTATGAACAGCGAAGTCAAAAAATGCAGCAGAGCGTTATTATCTCTGTCCGGTAACATGAGACCGATGCCTAGCAAGAGGTGAAGTCATGATCACATGAATTGGCGCAATTGTACATTCCGCTGTCACTTTGTTGCTATGACGACACCAAACGGATCCGTGTTCCACATGTAAACAAACCCAAACGGATCCGTGCTCCACATGTAAACAGACCCATCTGGACAGAAGACCGGCCGCGGCTGCTGCTGCTGCTGCCGCTGCGGCGAAGACCGGCCGCGGTCCGTCGTCGCGCGACTCTTCTGGCCCGGTTTCCGGCCAGTTTCGACGAAGGTCGTTCACCGCCGCCTGTGGATGGATAGCGCCGCCTGTCGACGGATATCGGCGGACCTTGACCGGGCGCCAGACCTTAACCGCGTGACCGGAGCGGCCCCGACCGTCAGGCGACGCGGCGCCGGGCCACACCGGTCGTGGCGTGACGGGCGTGTTCCGCACGCGTGCAAGGCAGCGGACCAGGCGGGGCAGGCACGGAGCGGCGGCTGCCGCAGATGACCAGGGCCGGACAGGGATGAGATAACCCGAGCATCGCGCCCTGACTCCGCACCAGCGGTCAGGAGGAGCTCTCGCGAGTTGGGGTACGGCACGGATCCGAGCGCCCGCAGCTAGCTGGCCTCAGAACCCAGCAGAGATTTTTGCGCCGCTCATCGCGAAGGGGAGGAGGGGCGTCCGTGGCGAGCCCCAGATCGCCTCCTTCTTTCCCGATCGGCTGCGAACGCGGCGCTGTCAATGGAACCTGACTGAAGCATCGTAGGGCGTCCACCTGGTGACACAGGTGCGGCCCGGTCGGTCGCCGTCGTGGCAACGGCCGCGGCGGGCAGCGGGCCGAGGCCCCGCAGCTGCCGGCGAGCAGCCGGCGACGGGGCCGGGGTCTGGCGCCGAGTCACCCGGCGGCGGAGTGTGGGTCTGATGCCAGGTCACCCGGCGGCGGGGTCTGGGTCTGATGCCAGGTCACGCGGCGGCGGGGTCTGGGTCTGATGCCAGGTCACCCGGCGGCGGGGTCTGGGTCTGGTGCCAGGTCACCCGGCGGCGCGGATGGGGTCCTACGCCAGGTCACCCGGTGGCGGGGTCGGGGTCTGGCGCGAGGTCACCCGGCGGCGCGGTTGGGGTCCGACGCCAGGTCACCCGGCGGCGGGGTCGGGGTCTGGCGCCAGGTCGCCCGGCGGCGTGGTTGGGGTCCGACGCCAGGTCACCCGGTGGCGGGGTCTGGTCACCCGACGCCAGGTCACCCGGCCCGAGCTTCTCGGACTGGCGTGAGGAGCGGAGGCGGACGACTATGGAAAAGGCAGAACGGTTTGGGGCGTTATATTTTGGTTTTGTGTGATCGGTGTGGAACTTGAAGCTTGATCCTCCCAATATTTGATGCTGAATCCGCCGTGGTGGTCGTTCAGGTCAAGTGCGGACACAGAGCGACGCAAATGATATAAGTCGGACGTATCCATGGACCCTAATGTTCGAGCGAGAGCAGCAGATGTGGCGTGTGCTAGCTTGGCGTGCAGTTTGTTTCGAATAAATCAGTTGCGTATGCGTTATCATGCGAAATAAATGGCTACAAGTCTTGGCAACTACCGGGATCCCGTATCAACCAAGACAGCTTGTCCTGTAGCGTCACTTCGATCATTGGCAAGCCTTTGATCGTTGTCAAGCATAAGTGCACGCCATGGCAGTTTCTAAGCCCGCTTTGTTCAAAATGTTGCGACGTTCTAGCCGCCAATCTATGATGGGGTCTCACGCACGCAATGCAATGATGCAACAACACTAACACGCAATGATGGGGTCAAGTTTACAGCAGCCTCCGACCTGTTTCAGGCCCGATTTGACCCTGCAGCTTGTAACGCGCAGTTTGACGGTGGCTTTGTTGGAATCATTTCTTTCTGGGCAGGGGTCAAAACGATGTTACTTACGCCATCTATTGATCGGTTTGCTCACAGCAACGTAAAACATGACGCCAGGTCATAAATCATGACACTAGATCATAAATCGTGCCGCCAGGTGTACCCACGCAGACACCTAGGCGTACCAGCTGTGGCCGTCCAGGCACTGTTAGGTGACAGCATTTCCACTCGTTCTGACCAGCCTGGTCGATCCACATGTTTGCGGACTAGAGACGTTAACTCGAGGCTTGCACTGGCGGTGCAGCGCCCGCGGCCCTCTGTGGCCCTACGGCTGGCGGCAGGCGTCCTGCGTTGTCACGTGACGCGAGCGAGCCTGCCCGAGATATCAAGCTGGACGGTGACAGGGGTCCTGCGTTATCACGTGACGCGGGCGAGCCGGCGCGGGCTATAAAGGCGACCGGCGACGCCGCGCCGGCTCCGCGCCGCGCCGCCGGTCGCCGAGTCGTGCTCCCACGCTCCGCTGGCTCTCCATCGACTTTGTTGACTCTCCATCGGTTCTGCCGACTCACCTCCGACGCTCCGCTGACTTCCATCGACTCTCTTCTGACTCGCCATCGACGCTCGGCGGACTTTCCACGGGTTCTCCGCGGTCCCACACGGACTCGACAGCGATTCCCCGTCTCCCCGTCGACCCCGCCTCCCCGTCGACCCCGTCTCCCCGTCGACCCCGTCTCCCCGTCGACCCCGGCGACGTGTTCGGCGGCCGCCATGTGTCTCGTCGCCGTCAGCGGCGACTCGTACGAGGCCGCGCTGGAGCAGCGCGCCAGCCGGCGCTGGCGGCAGAAGCTGCGCACTTCGCGCACCCGCGTGGCCGCCCGGCTGAGGGCCGTCAACCACGGCTCCCGGGCGCTCCTCGTGTGCCTGCTGGGCTTGCTTAATGTGCTGCTATCCGCGAGGTGAGGGGGGGGGGGGGGGGGCGTTGAATGCCGACGTTCATTTTTCGGCGGCCGCGCGTGGCCTCCGCGCTGACATCACTGGGGGTGACGCGCCATTGATTGAGCTTGATGGCTGGAGCTTTTAAGCGCGTCAGATGCGGAGGCTATTGACGTCCGACGTGCGTTGCTGAGCGTGTTTGGAGACTTTAATAGACAAGACGTGTGGAACGGTGTGGTGGGTGTGAGCAAGATATATTGAGCAGTTCCTACCGGGATCGATTTCTGTATAATTTTTGTATTTCTGTAGATTTCTGTCAAACTCGGGCCAATGTGGAGTAAAGGCCCTCACGGGAAGGTTTCATTTATCCTACTCACCTGCTTCCCATTGGCCTGTGCCCATTACCATCTGCTATCCATTCCTGATCAGTTGTACGTACGCATCTGTTGTACACCCGCTTCCACTTCCCCTACACTTCAATTTTGAATTGTGGAAGAGTTGGAGGAAAAGTTACGCCCCAACTCACTTTTTTGCGTGGATGATCACAAAAGTGGTGTGAGTGGGGCTAATTATGACTTGAATAAGCGCGATCAGCAATATTTTGCAATGATTTCTGAATCTGCTCAACATTTCGTAAACGCCTCACCCATAATGTTTCCAAAATTGTACCCAACCCAGCCCGTTATTGATTCCTTACGGGTATCCACGGATCCACTCAACTCAGCTCGTTACTCGTGCGAATAGGTGTGCATGGGTTTACCCAACCCGTGAAATCCCGGGCGGATATCCCCGTGAAATGCCCCAGTGTGCAGGCATGCGGGAGCCGATTGTTGGACCGGCCGTGCTGGCGGTCCGCCGCGTGATCGACTGCGGCCGCTGCCGCCTCCAGCCTTACCGACGTCATGGCCTGCGGGCACCACGCGACCGCTACTAGGCGTGCAGTAACGATCCGACTGCGAGCCGTCTGTAGTAGTGAATAGCTGGCCGCTGTGGCGCGACCTAGGCAAAGGTCACCGTCGGAGCGCGCTTACAGCGCCGCTGGCCAAGCTGGGGGCGATATGTCCGCTGTCAGACATTTCCTGCTAAAAGGGTATGGTTTTAAAGGGGTGTTATGAGCTGCTTTTGGAATGGTTATTGTCCGGCTCGCTGTTAAACATTATTCTTCATGTAACTGGCGTGCACCCAAGCATGGATTACCCAAGGGTGGCTCGTAGTGTAGGTACCTACTACCCTGAGCCTTTGGACCTATTTAATCGGGTCCGCAGAGTCCGACGGAAACCAATCATATAAAAATGTACCAAATAATTATCGGAGACCAGCATGACGTGAATACACATTGGGCTGTTCTGATGATGGTGAAACCCACCGCTATCAATAGTTGACCATTCTGTCCTTGATAGACATTATACCCCTTACGGTTTGGAAAAGCGTGGTCTCGGATTAGCTCGAGGTGCGCGACAACCCAAGTAAAGGTTGTCGGGCGGGTAACACCGTGCCTTGAACCCGTGCCACAGGTCACCACGAAATGTACTACACTGCTAACGTCGTAGTAGACAATCCCATAAAGTTGCTTGTTGCTTATTTTGCATTTTACTACGTATTGTTATAAATTTGCGCATTGGTTTTGCGTTAGAATAGGAATTACCGAAGCGAGTTGACAACAAGCCTGTGGTTCTGCAAACCACCGCATGCTGTAATCGTGAGCGGTGTCTGATGGCCACGAAGGCTTCGCCGTTTGAGTCACCAAGTCGCCATGGCTGGGAAGGGACCGGGGGCGTATTTCGAATGAAAGAAAATCGTTGAGAATTCGAAAAAGTTCTGAAATCGTAAAAATATCGTACTTGGCGCGGCTGTTCTTCCAGGTATTTCCATTTTTCATGTTGGGGTTGTTTTGACGCATGAAAAGCGTTTTTGTCGCCAGTTTAAACATCTGAATGAATTCTTGTCACATTCCCCTTCCCCATGGGTACAAAAAGTGTCATTCAGCACACCACTGTTTTCAACTCTGATAATCGCTGCGAGACCAGTTCTCAATTTTCTGTGCTGTTTTTTTTCTCAAAACTTGTGTCCTTGCTCGTCATAGCACGACACGCTAGAGGGGAAAGTGAAACAAATGCCGAACGCGCGTTCCTGCTTGCAGTGCCATGATTACGTGCTGGCGCTGCTCTGATCCAGAAAACAAGGATACCGGGGGCGATTCGCAGTCTGAAATTGTGTCGCAGCCTAGAAAAGGCTGCGGGCCGTTGTTGTATGGTAAACTGGGGGGCTGTTCTGGATGACTCAGTCACTTTACGTAGGCTTTGGCGCTGCCGATCCCCAATCCCAACCAGCAGTGGAGACCAATGGAAATGCCGGCCCGCTAGCTTCATGTGTTGCATGTGCTTTGTGTTTCTCGTGTGGGCCGCCCGTCGGGCCGCCCGGACCCGTCCGTCCGACATCGCCGCCTCGGCCCGGCAGGATGGCGTTCCGGGACGGCAGTCTGGTGCTGCGCTGGTCCCACGGCGGACCGGGCCGCGTCCTGCTCGACACCAGGTCACTGTGGCCCGCCCGACCGGGACACGCCTGCCGACACGTCTCTACGTCTGGTGAGAGTGCGCGCCGCTCCCGACTCCCGGCCGTGTCAGCGCCGCCCGGACTGGGGTCGAGCGTAGGCGCGCACATCTGCAGTCGACTCAGATCGATGCTTAGTTTAAACTTAAGCAGCGTTGAGAAACGACGGAAATTGACGTTCTTCATGCAATGTTCTTCGCGCTTAATTCACGATGTTCCTCTTTCCTCACATGCTCTTCGCTGTGAACTTCGACGCAGTTGTGATCAGACGCATTTCATCGCGCACTCTGTCGGCAGGTCCGCGAACGTCCAGTGAGGGCGGGTCCCGCTGGGCGTCGCGGCTCGGCACGTACCTGCGCTCGCTGCGCTGGACGCCGATCCCACTGGGCGTGGGGTTCGCGCTGATCGCGTACCAGCAGTACCGGCACGTGCTGGTGCGCGAGCGCAAGCGCACCGCCGAGGGGGGCGTGCACGGGCCCGTGATCGCTCGGCCTTGGGAGGTGAGGGGGAGGGGGGCGTGGGCGTGCTCGCGCCGTCCGGGATGACACGTTCCGACTGGTGCGGTGTCCATGGTGGCGGTCAGACCGCAACGGGGCCGGCGGAGTGCATGGTTGACTGTTCATCGGAGGGGGACTGGTGTTAATCCTAATCAGGTCGCCTAGCTCTGCAGGCTTTTCGCGGGATTCTGCAGTGTAACGCAACGCAGATGTGACAGGTGTTTATGAACTGCGAAGACGGACGGCCGCATGCTGGAAGGGAAGACCTGTGACACAGCCGTTTGAGATGTACTCGCCCTAGTCCGTACAGCCACGTCTGTGTTATTTCCACCCTGCGCGAGTGTCGGCCCTGCCGCTCGCTGCCCGGGTACGCCGGCGTGAGTCACGGCCCCGGCTCACGAGCCGGGCCTGACGGCTGTGTCGTGTCGCTGCCGGCCAGGTGAGCGCCTACCGACTGCTGCCGCTGCGGAGCCTTAGCCGCGCCTGGGGCTGGATCAACAGCTGCTACCTGCCCGTCTGGGCAAGGAGGCCCGTGCTCGGCTGGTCAGTCGTTTGCGCTCGGCCACTGGCGACCGCGCCCGCGTTTCTCTTCACGGTGGAATTCAGCAGCCGTGAATGTGTTATGGATTGAGTAACTGCGTAGTCCGCTGTCTTGCCATTATATTGTGCAAAGCGGTGAAAGCATATACCTAGATGTCCTCTAGTGATGCTATAGTCATAACAGCTGTAACAATATGAAGCCGGCAATCACTTTTTTGTGGAACTGACCCGAAATGGAGAAAGGAGTCCATCAGGTGTGTGGTGCTGTTATTAGCCTTCAGCAACAACCTTAGCACAGGCTGTCTGCGTGTGGCGCTTCGACCAGCGGCCGTCTGGTGCATCCCATCTCAGCCATCCCATCCCAGCCCATTTCAGCCATACCATCCCATCTCAGCCATCCCATCACATCTCAGAGTCGGTTGCTCTGCTGGCCGCCGACCACAGGATCCCCATTAGGCCCTACTTGTTTGTCACTAATGGGCCACGGTCGGTTGGATCCCCGCCCGGCTCCTACCCGCCTTCTGCTCGGACTGATAACAGTCCGTGGGATCCCCATCTCCCCTCCCCGCCTGTGGTCTGACGGGCCGCAGTCCGTGGGATCCCCATCTCCCCTCCCCGCCTGTGGTCTGATGGGCCGCAGTCCGTGGGATCCCCCATCTCTCCTCCCGCCTGTGGCCTGACCGCCGGCCGCAGTCCGTAAGACTCCTCCCCGCCTGTGGTCTGACTGGCCGCAGTCCGTGGGATCCCCACCTCTCCTCCCCGCCTGTGGTCGGACTGGCCGCAGCCCGTGGGACTCCTCCCCGCCTGTGGCCTGACCGGCGGCCGTTCGGCAGGTACGCGCGGACGTTCGGCTGCCAGCTGGAGGAAGCGGCCGAGCCGGACCTGCTGCAGTACGACAATCTGGGCGCCTTCTTCCGGCGGGCGCTGCGGCCGGACGCCCGGCCCATCGACCCGTACAGCTGCCTGGTGAGCGCCGCGCACCGCACACCGCACCCGCCGCTGGGATGGACCGCACCACCGCACCAGGCTCAGGACGGATGACTGGACGGGGACAACGCGTGGGATCCCACCTCCTCACCCCGTCAGAGCTCTGACTGACTGCTGTCCGTAGGATCCCACCTCCCCTGGTGTTCCCCCTGATGTGCCGATGCATGGCACATCGTATGGGTGTGCAGTCACGGGGCCAGACTGACTCGCCGGAATCGGCACTGTGGCAAAGGGCACCGGATTCGCACGTGACATCCGCGGCTCAGGACCGGCGCACGCGAACTGGCGGCTAAACCCTTGGGTGCGGAGCAGTGCCGTTCGTTGACGTGCGTCAGGCAGCACCAGACACCCGCCAGCACATGAGGTCTGTCTGAAGGCGTGCCCGGCGTGAGCTGAGCGTATGATGACTGTGCTGCGGTGGCAGGTCAGTCCCTGCGACGGCACGGTGCTGCACCTGGGTCCGGTGGACTCTGGCAAACTGGAGCAGGTCAAGGGCGTCACCTACACGCTCAATAAGTTCTTGGGACCGGCCGACTGGGACACGGAAGCCCAGGTATGTGCGCTGACGTTATTGTATCACACCGGCGGTCGTTGGCGTGGGTGTTGGTGTGGGTGTGGGTGTGGGTGTGGGTGTGTGGGTGGGTGTGTATGGGATTGTGTTGGTGTGTGGGTGTGGGTGTGGGTATGGGGGTGTGTGGGTGTGCGGGTGTGCGGGTGTGGGTGTGGGTATGGGGTGTGTGGGTGTGGGTATGGGGTGTGTGGGTGTGAGTGGGTGGTTGGGTGGGCGGGTGGGCACAGTATGGCTGCGCGTTCAACGCGCAGTATGGTTGCGTCGAGGTGGAGGATTTGCTGAGCTGCTGTCTGTATTTGACGATGAAATCCTGACATAGGCGATGGGTTTTCTCAGTGTTTTACATCGACCCAGACAATAAGTGTCGCCTTCTTGCAGCCATGTTATGTAAACAACAGGATTTTGATGCTGACCGTAGCTGGCCTTTAGTATACTGTAGATGCTAGTAAAGAATATAGCGGTCATTGCAGCAGAAACAAAATGTTACATATGTTCAAGATGTCGCATAACTAGTTCCTGATTCAAATATTCTCAATACATTTCAGTGATTGTGTGGCATTGTCTTCAAATGGCCGTCATTATTTCATCTCTCACTCTCATTCTCACAGTTTATCACAATGACTGTGCGTTATCTTCGTTTAACCAGCACCTCCTGGCATGTTTGTCCAAGTTCGGCTGTTTCCTTATATCTCATAGTGCTGACGAACACGAAGCCGTGAGGTCTTCCTACTTATATCAAATTATTTTCAATGACCGCTCTGTAATACTGGAGGACCAGGAGCTCCAACTCCTCTTCACGTACGCCATGTGAAATGTAAAATCGCGAATTTGGCACATTGCACGGCCGTGTGGTCAGCGCCACGTCCTCCCCTCCCACTTGCTAAGGTTATATGCTAGTTTGGAAAGTCCGCTTTTAAAGACAACAGTCCGACTTACTGAAAGGTGCTACTGAGCTGATGTCTGTGGTGGACGGTGTGTGTGCTTATTGTAGAAACAAGTTTGGAGCGTGTAAACGGACTGCGTTTGAAGATGCCAGTGTTCGATGGGGTGTCAATTCTCATCTTCCTGAAACGATTCAGCATGAATGATTGTGTTGTAGTTAATTTTTCATTCAACTAAGACATCCGCTATTTTTTACTGCGTGCACGATTGCGAACGCTCGAAACCTGCCCGTCTACGGGCAATCAGACTTGTCAGGTCGGCGGATTGTGTTGCCGCCCGCGTGACTAAGAGTGCGTGACCTCAGGCGGACGCCGAGTCGGAGGGGACGGACGCGTGCTACCACCAGCGGCTGGTGACGTCACCCGGCAACACGCTGTACCACTGCGTCATCTACCTGGCGCCGGGCGACTACCACCGGTTCCACGCGCCGGCCGACTGGACGGTGCGGCACCGACGCCACTTCCCGGGCGACCTGCTCTCGGTCAGCCCGCTGGTGGCCAACTGGATCGCCGGCGTGTTCTGCCTCAACGAGCGCGCCATCTATACGGGACGCTGGCAACAAGGCTTTTTCGCGTTCGCCGCTGTCGGCGCCACCAACGTCGGGTCGATTCGAGTGTACTGCGATGAGGTAAGGGGCAACGCGTGTGTGGGTGTGGTGGGGGAGGGGGAGGTCGTTAAAAGTTGCTGTTTTTTCTGGCTGTGCTATGAAAGTTGGCCCAATTTTGCAAGCGTAACATTCGTTTTCGGAGTGGGAATGGTCGGCCAGCATCATTCATCCGTCGAAACAGATGTTCTCGTGCCCAGGAGCATGACAATGGCTGAAGTGTTAACAATGATTAAGCGTCATAGTCTTCGGACCATGCGACACCACACGCATAAAGTTGGCTCGTCACCCGGGGCCTGTTGTGATCCGATCATCCCAAACTAAGGGCATGACCTGCGCCACCGGAGGATGAGATGCGCCGACTCCTGGCTTGATTATTGCCCTCTTAGTTGGGGGTGAGGGACGGATCTGGGCTCCCAGTGCGGAAGCAATGTGATTAATTTTATGAAACATTACTTTGACACGTACCTTAAACGTGCTGTATTGTTTGGCGTTGCAGTCAATACCTGACTTGGAATCTTATCTATCGTCATCTGCTTTGTGCAACCTGTCTTTTTCTACAACGGTGGTTTCATTCCCTAAACAAACGACTTTTACCAAATAATGAAGTTTTCGTTGAGAATAGCACCATAAAAGGTGGCTGTGTACGCTGGGATAATGGGAGCCAAGATCCTTAACCAACATCTGGCGAGGCGGTAGGACGCTGAGGCATTTATGTATCAAGTGAAAGAACAAGCCCTGAAAAACACAACAGCAAACAGCATGCCGCGGTCATTGTGATGGCCTTTGACATGGTTGTGATGGCATTCCCCGGCCTTTTACCGCTGATTTTTTTTCCAGATTCGGCGCCCCTGTGTTGGTATACTGTGACACAGCAGGGCCGGGCGGAGCGTCCACCAGACGCTCCCTCCGGCCCTGCTGTGACCTGCGCTGCCGACCTCGGCGCGTGCTGAGGCGGTGTGCCGACCGTCGTCATCCTGCCGAGCCTCGACCGGCCGTGACGTGACGTGACGTGACCCGCTGTCGCCAGGCGCTGCGCACCAACAGCGGCCGTTGGAGGCCCGGCGAGCACTTCGACTGGCGTCCGACGCCGGCCGACGCCGACCGGCCGGCCGTCTGCAGCAAGGGCCAGCCGTTCGGCGAGTTCAACCTCGGCTCCACCATCGTGCTCGTGTTCGAGGCGCCCAAGACGTTCGAGTTCTGCGTGCGGCCGGGCGAGGCGGTGCGCATGGGGCGGCCGCTCTGTGAGCGGGTCAGCTAGCCTGCCGCGCCGCCCAGTCCGCGGGGTTGCCGGCCGCTCGGCGGGCCCGCAGTCGGCCCGCGCCTGGCGCACCCGTCGGCCCCCGCCGGCTCCGCGTGGCGCCGGCGCTCATCCGTGATTGGAGGTCACAAGCGAGGCCGCGGGGCCGTCCGTGATACGGCCTGATCCAGCGTTTGGCCGCAGGTGGCGACTACGCTCCTGTCGCTCTGGGCGCGGCGTGACTGCGGGGATCGCGCTCGGGGGCGGGGTGCGGTGGCCATTTGGTCGGGGGCGGAACGACGCGGACGCCTAGTCTGGGGCACGAGAGGGAGGGCGATGCGTGAGCATCAGGTCTGAGGCTGCTATCTGGGCAGTGCGGAGTGCCATCAGGTACATGATTTCGGCAGTGGGGTCAAGTTGCCAATGCTGTTGGCTTGGGCTCTAAGCGGACGTCCGCCCCTGTATTCTGTTGTCCCAGGTCTGGTGTCCGCCGCACTGTATTCATGGCAAGAGCAGCCAGCTTTGGATATTTGGCGTGCTCTGACGACGGACGACGGACGACGGGGGACGTTTTTGGCCATTTTCAGCCGTGTGATTGTGTTTCCTTATGTTCAAGTCTGAGACGCTTCTGTTGGTGCTGCCGGACGTGGGTGTGGTACGCGCCGCAAGCTGTGGCAGCTGCCTCGTTTGTTGCGTGGCTGGGCTCCATGCCGTTTATGCAGGGTGCTGACGAGCCGCCGGCGCGCTGGACCTCACTGTGATTGCAGTCCTTGGCGACGAAAGGCTTCCAACGCTCCGTTCCCCGGCGGCCAGCTGGTCCCTTTGGGCTGCTCTGAGAGCTGGGCCCTTCTGCGACCACTGACAGGCGTCGGCCGGCCGTCCCGCTGCCAGGACGGACACCCGCTGACTCGCCTCGCGTCTCGCTGTCGCGGTAGCTCGCTGGCTCGGCGTTGGCAGCGTCAGCAGCGACTCTCTGGCTCAGCGTCGCGCTGCTGTCGCGGCGGCGCTCTAGCTGGGCGCGGTGGCGAGGGCACGCGCCTGTGATGGCCGTCGCCGAGAGCGTGCCTTTGGCCGCGGCGGTGCAGCGTGCCTGGCACATGCTCCGTCGGAGCCGGCCTGCACGGCCCCGCCCAGGGCCGGCCGAAGCCCGGCACTGGGGCGGCAGGGCGACTGAGAGCATGGTCGGGCCCACATTAGCATTCTGGGACGACCGTTTCACGGGGACTGTAGCGCGTTAGCAGTAAGCCGCCGTAATGTGTTTGCTGTTGCATCTAGAGCACGTGGCTACCCTCTCACCAGTCTCAGTGAATAGGCGAATCATTAGCACGCCGTGAGAGGGTTGAGTTGGACGAGGGCTCGGCAGGTGGGGCAGAGAGCTAAAACTGTGGTGTAAACCTTGCCGTCGCTCTGATCCTGTTGGCGCGCCCTTTGTGCAAGGCGGCAATGTTTTGGGTAAAACCGTATGGTAATTGACAGGAATGGTCGGAACGTACCGCGTTGCGCGGCCTCGCGCATCGGTCCGTGAAGGATGGCGCCCGTGATATTGGCCTTAGCTGACCCCAGACGGGGTCTGGCGGGGCGCGGCGCCGGTTGTCCGGCCGACCTTGGCGCGTCGCTGTCCCCGGTGCAGGTCGTGCCGCTGGTCGGGGTCACAGGGTCTGGCAGGAGGCTGCAGTCGGCCCCACCGACCGGTGTCATGTAACCCCCCCCCCTTCCTACGATTCCCCTACCTGCAACTGGTCAATCTGTCGTCGTAACGGCCCCGGGGCTCGTAGAAACTCAGCGTTTGCTCCCGCATCTGCCGCTTCAAGCTGTCTGCCGTGCAGTGACCGGCTTAGGATCAGCCCGTGTGCGTGTGCGACAGGTTCATGCTCATGTTACGTGTGGGCGGGGATCAGAGAGCGAGTGCTGCATTTATATCATCGAAATATATGAAACATTTCGGCTTCAGACCGGCTGTAAGCACTGGGTCGTCTTGTTTACGCGCCGTCCAGGTCGTATTGCTGCGGTAAAAGCGCACAACCCTGAATCCGATGCTCCGTTTGGTATTTATCTGATACGGTTTTTGTCACTGATCCACTGAACTTTTTTTTGCACACGCTTTTTTGTGGTTGCGCGTTCAGTGGCTATGAATTCGGATTCGAACCCGAACGGATGTATTCCGTACTCAAATGTATCAGACGGAGATAACAGCATGCCACGCGCAAGACGGATTGGTAGAGCTTTGAGGAACGAGATCTTTCTGTTTCTGCCGGAAGATGTCGGTATAAGTATGTTGGGCTGAACAGCCCCGATGCGGCAGCGAGTGATGGCATTCTGCCCTGCTGGCATTCACGTAGCTTCAATTGACTGGCGACAGCCTACAGAAGTCTTGCGAACCATACTTCCAAATGGGCACGCGGTCTCTGTCATTCAGATAAGCTCGCCTGGGATCCAAATGCTCTTCCTTCAAGGCTCACAGGGGCTTTGCATTTGAATCGCACAATTAAGGGTGCAAGCCTTTCGCCAGTGTTATTTTGCGTTCTGGCTCAGTATAACCTGCAGGAGTTGCACCATTACTACCCGTCTGCCTATGCCCGAATCCCATTGCTCCAACATGTTCCGAATGGGTTGAAGGGCATCATGTAGTCCCGAGTCACGAGGCAGACTGAGAGGACGCGCCAGCACCACTGAATGACAAACTTTTACGCATGTTTAAATGTTGATACATGACTCAGACATTGCAACATACGTGTGCACACATCTGATGTGTAGGTCGCCGATAGGGAAATGGCTAAGCTACGCATGCGAAAAACCGGAGGTGCGGGTTCGCTTCCCCGCGGTGTCCGTCCTGTTTGCCAGGGTGAGGGGCAGCCGAGAGGGCGTCATAAAACATCAACCCCACTACAGCTCTGGTGTCGGCAATGCTACTTCCACCGAAATAGAGTACTCGTATACAGTTATACGCATCATCAGGGTTAACAATACTATGGTAGGGTAATTTAGAATCATTCGACTTATCAGGTGTCGGCGCATCAGTGAGGCGCAAGATCCCAGATGCGTGCGTAAACCTCAAGTGATGCGTACTACTCTGTTCCTACCAGACAGAGCTACCTAAGAAATGCAACGTAATTTATCAACATGTTACAATGATATGTTAAAGGTTATTTCAATGTCAATCGTGAGCAAGATTTTAAACATTTTTTACCGCTTAGATAAAAGCAGGCGGCACCAGGAAATTGTTGCCCTTGGTGTTTTGTGTTCCCCGTTTGTGCTCTGTTATGAGGAGGACCTGCATTACTGCTACTTACTGCATTACTGCATTACTGCCGGTCTTGCCTTTGAGTCGTAACAAGA
Source organism: Pollicipes pollicipes (assembly GCF_011947565.3). Lineage (NCBI taxonomy): Eukaryota > Metazoa > Arthropoda > Thecostraca > Pollicipedomorpha > Pollicipedidae > Pollicipes > Pollicipes pollicipes. The sequence continues at coordinate 35,769,304 of NW_023597054.1, read as the reverse complement.
CATTGTCATGACGTGGCATGCTAAATATTGTTCGCCGTGACGACGTCTTGTAGTGAGCGACCCAGCGGCGTAAACTTAAGAATCGCAGGTGCGTTATTCCGCACATTCAGATTCAGATTCAAGACGTGTGGGTTTTAACCCGACTTGAACGTTTCTTACACATGATCTCAAGGATGCGCCACGAAACTGCACGATGTTTTTCTAACTAGTCAAAAGGACGTCTTTAAATAACCTACGGAGGGCACCTTGAACGCATCTTGAAATGACGCCAAAAAGATGTTTTGAGATGATGCCAGCAATTCGTAAAGACCAAATGTCAAAAAACGGAGGCTCTTGGAATGTCTCACTGTGATATCTTCAAAGAAGCTAAAAATACTTCGGCCATTAAAAAAGCAGAGATATGACGTTAAAAGGCGTTGTCAAATAACGCTGTCAGGGCTGCCCGAAATGCCTTGTCAGTCCTGTGACGCTATTCTGACGTTTGGTAAACGTCTTCAAGTTCTTGGTACGGCAGTGATAACGGTGATGGTATTCTGACGATTCAAGCATTTTTGTGTACCAGGCGAGGCTAACGTCAGGGGTCAAGATTGTTTGCGTATATTTTTGTTGTGGATAGAACATTTTCTGTGAATTTTTAAGTGTCGTGGATTCTGGTTGCAAATCGTCTATTTTTGCTCTGAAATGCTGGATTATACGATTGCATGCCAAAAATGTGCGATTTGCGCTAAATATCGACGAATTTCTGTTTTGAGAAACCGGCTACAGTTTCTACAGTTAGGTTCGAATTTCTAGGGGGCAGAGCTTCCGATGATCTTCGGCGGTGTCTGACGGGAGAATCAAATGTGATGTTGCTGAAGCATTTCGATATGAGCTCGAGTGAAGCATTTCGATATTGGCCCAGCTGAAGCGTTTCCACATCGCCCCTAGTGAAGCATTTCGATATTGGCCCTGGTGAAGCATTTCCATGTCGGCCCTAGTGAAGCATTTCGATATTGACCCCGGTGAAGCATTTCCATATCGGCCCTAGTGAAGCATTTCGATATTGGCCCCGGTGAAGCATTTCAGTATTGGCCCTGTTAAAGCATTTCGGTATTGGCCCATTTTGATGCACGTTTCACGAAATGAAATGTGGAAAATGTGTATGGTGTGGATTGTGGAACAAATATGAGCCGATCTCTCGACAATTATCACACGGGGCTGCGGCTGCCCACGGACTCTGTTTGGCAAGGGCGCCGCAACCAAGGGGACGCAGTGGGCACGATCCTCTTTACTATCTACTATCCCGGTTAATGGTACCGGTTTTGTTTGAAGCAATCGACCCGATATAATGATGCAAATATGATGCCACACTCGGTGCAAGGTCGAAAAGCCCATGTGATTGCCCGCCCTTTATCGCAGTAAGTAGTACAGATCGCTTGTAAAGTTTGGCAACACCTGAAGTCTTGTGAGCGTGTGGCTGGTGACTGATGGCTATCCCAGAAAGAGAAAGCTGTGTAAGGTTTCTCGGACCAGACCCTCGCTCCATGAACCACGTCGCCGTTTGAGGAAATGGCTTTACTTGATAAGAGCAATTTGTGTCGCGCATGCGCTATGTGCTTTATTACCGAATTCAGGTGTCTATGCAGCCATACACTTTGCGTTATGAAGCGTGGAACAAGACTGGAAGGAAGCGTTTCGGACAGTGCCGGATTTGGGAAGGCTGTACTCCGCCTCCTCCATTCCCACAAGGCACAGGATTCGAGGTTCTACCCATGCTTGCACACAGGCGTATATTGGAGTTGCGTCGTGAATGTAGAGAGCTGGAAGAGGGAGAGAGGGGCATCCCTCTCACCAATAGAAGATGAGTCTCGGGTGGAAGAATATAGTCAGCCAAGTGTGTGTTTTTATTTTTTGTAATGCTGCCTTGGTAAAGCAGTTAAATAAGAAGTCCGTAGCACTGCATTTAAGAACCAACCGTCGGGCTGCTCCGTTGTTATTGGAAAAACTGCATCGCCATGTCAATGCCTGCATTATTATCAGTTTTGGTGCGAAAGAAAATGCGAGACGCAATGCTCCACCGCTCTCTGTTGTCAGCTGAAGCCTGGACTGACGCTCCACCACTCTCCGTTGTCAGTTGAAGCCTGGACTGACGCTCCACCGCTCTCTGCTGTCAGTTGAAGCCTGGACTGACGCTCCACCGTTCTCTGTTGTCAACTGAAGCCTGGACGCCTGAATGTCAACGCTGCCATACCAGATGATACGCTTCTGCGGCACGGGACAAGTCCGCACATGACTTTACGTTTTACCTAAGCGTACCTAGGAGAGCCTGCGTTAGTGACGGATGGGGGGAACGCACATGCACGGGACAAGTCCGCACATGACTTTACGCTTTACCTGAACGTACCTAGGAGAGCCTGGGTTAGTGACGGATGGGGGGAACGCACATGCACGGGACAAGTCCGCACATGAATTTACGCTTTGCCTAAACGTACCTAGGAGAACCTACGCTGGTGACGGATGGGGGGAACGCCGGACGCGAATGCATTGGGAGCAGCACGCTAGGTAATTAGTCCTCACTGTTCTCAACGCCTCCGGGCGTGATGAAGCCCATAGAACATCAACTGTCAACATCGACCTTGGTTTTGACATCTCTGTAGCTATTTTGTATGGTCATTATCATGTCTGAAGATGGCATCCAGCGGCGGAGGCACAGCAGTCCATCGGCTCGCGTGCACGTCTCTTGTCTAAGTAAGTGCTTAATGTTTGAGAGGGAGGAGGGGCAGGTTACCTCAACTTAATGATGCCCTCAAGACGATGTAATGTTGTACTTGACTGCCCACCATATTGCATGAGCTCGTATATTGTATGAGGTAATGGGCTATGACGTTATGCCCCTGGAGTCCGTTGGTACCGTTGTTCATAAATTTTTACGCTCCTGATTATTTACGGTCGACCATCTAGCGCTAATTGTTATCATCAGTGTTGCTTACCTGGACTTACCTTTACCTTTGCAAAATGAAATGAAAGCGATCGAGAGAAGGGTGGGTTGATGTACTTGGTTCAAGCATTGCGAATTATAGTTGGAATAGGAAGGTGGACAAGTACATATTACAAGCAGACACTGAGCGAAAATTTCGTCAGGGACAAATGTCAAGTTGTTTTCTGAAATCTACGAAATTTTACCAAATTCCTGCGAAAGCATCCGCGACCTAGTCAACATCTCGCCTCAGTGGAGAGGAATGGGAGTGCGAATGATCTTCTTGCCCCACCCCTTGGCTACGCCCTTGATAGTGGGGGTACGTATGTTGGCGGGAAGCAATCACTTGAATCACCTAGATCATGTCGCCATTAAGGTTCGATTTAGCATGACAGCAGGATCGTTGCGCTTGTTTTGTGTTTGAGAGTTGCGTGAGAGTGAGAGTGAGAGTGTTATCATTTTGTCACCACTGTTGATGCATGTGTCATGTCAATTCAACGTACGTCCTATTTCAACGCATGTGGGACGTCGCTGAAAGTGCAGTTTGTCGGCAGGCAAGCCTAGACGCCCGGGGCCCGTTCACCGAGTGACAAGCACGTGACAACGTTTGAATGTGCAGGTGCAGGCCAACTACTGTGCATGTTAAACCAAGTCGAATATTGGAGCTGGATTTTGTGCGACATTTGAGCATCAAAAAGCCGTTTTGTCACGCCTTTTGATGCAGGTGGTATTTTCGCCTTGTCATGTTGGCATTTATGCGGCTCGCTTACACAACGTCGTTTTGTTTAACAACGGAAAGTAACCCCAATGACCACGAGCGATAAAATAGGCTTCACACAGTGTAAGGGATTGCAATTATTGTTTTGTTTGTTATCTTATCGTTTGGTGACCAACGAAAAGCCACGAACTTTACAGCAGTGCGAACTGAACATGCGTGGAAACGGGCCTGTAGCACAAAATTTGACGGCTGAGTGGTCATTGTGCCACCGTTTTTGATGTCTGCCATAGATAAGGTTGTTTTTGTTTTACCAACATCTGTAGGCTAAGACTTCACTGGGTGACTGACGAACACCGGCACCCGTGGTCCGTCCTTGATCGACCAGGGAATGACTAGGATTCGTTGCCACCGTTCTTTTTATTGCTTTGTGTCTATGCTTACTCGACTAACGATTGAAATGTTACGTTGGGTGATACTCGATCACTGAGCGATATATCTGTTAAGTTGTCACACGGTGTTTCTATTTCGATAACACAGCAAGCTACGCAGATCAACGGGGACGAAGATTGTAATTATTCACTGGTCTTCTGACGGACGAACATTGGATGTCAGCGCCTTCCATTCAATGCCTCCATGTCCGCGCATCTGCGGGTTGGTGCCGTGGCTGACGTCACCGCCAGGTTTTGTAAATACGGCTGTTCCATTCGATGCGATTAACTCACCCGTTCTCCATGTGGCCGTCGGCCAGGAAGACACCACGCTCTGGTGCCTCCGGCATTCGCCATTTCCGCTGTCACCTCTGTTAGCCAACCTGAATCATTAACGTGCCGAGACGGCCACCGCCCTGTCCAGCTGTTTGACGTCCGCTTGCATTTCATGGGTCACATTCTGTTGCACGCGGGATAAGGTGTCAGCCATAACCATGATCATAATCGCCCATAAGATGACAGTTGGGCTCTGCACGGAGTGCGCCTGAATATAAGGAGACAAATGCAATGCACTACAGTCAACCAGATATTTTCCAGTGCACACCACGAATGAAAACTAGTCAAGGCACAACGGAACTGCCTGTGATACACGTTTCCGATGGGTATGTAATACTAGCCTGCATTGTAATGACAATAAGCTGAGCATTTAATATTCGCGCTAACTGACAGCCGCACCGGAACAGGCGAACCTCTCGGTTTAATAAATTCTCTTCTCAGGGAATGGACGAAGCCGTCGTTGAAACCCAACATGGTTCAGAGAGCCCAACAGCCACTTCATCCTCCCCTGCCCCCTGCGCTGTTGCGCCTCTCACAGGTCCCGGACGGCCACGTGGTCATTGTGTCGGTGCCGACCGAGCCGAAGCGGGGCGCGCCGGCCAACACCGAGGGCGGGCCACCTGCCGTCGACCGTTCTTACACGCCATTAACCACAGCGCAACGCCGCCCGCCACCACTTTATTGCCACTCCAATACGGATTATTGAGCTAATGTCGGGTGGCCATTTTAGCGCGCGGCCATTAGCCGGCGCGGACCGGTCCCGGCCGCCGCCGCTGTAATGCATCACAGATGAGGACGGCCCAGTGCGCCCGCCGCGCATTACACCCGTCGGTGGTCGGAGCACGGGCTGCGCGCGCGCCGCAGCCGGCCCGTGACGTAATGGATGTCGCGCGGCACCAGCCCGCCCCGCCGGCGCGATCGCCACGACACGTTTTTGCCGCCGTCGACCAGTTTTTTAGAGAGGGGACAGAGGCAGCTTCACAATTATAAGTGTCGCGCCCTCGCACTGTTAATACGCGTGGCATGCTAGCACCGGATGGTCTGCGTTCGGGGTGGGTTCGTTGGCGGAGTCGCGCAGCAGTTACGGGCGCAGCAGGTGTGAAGCGGCGCCTGACGCTGGGGTGGAGCAGAGCTCCGAGCACGAGGCCTACGACTGCCAGCTGAGGTCGAGTCGGCCTCAGCTGGAGTCACGGTAGCCTGGTATGACGAGGGTCCAGCGTCAGCGGACAGCGAAGGCTGGGAGCGGGCTTGGAGTGAGGTCCGGCTAGATCAACCGGTCTTGCCCACATGTATCAATGGCCCAGAGTACCTCAAATATTTCTGTCGCGCATGTGGGCGCAGGTAACTGGAAACAGTTTTTTTTAAAACACCAGTTCTAAGTTTAAACACCATTTTTTCTTAAACACGATTTCAATTGTAAAAATCCCCTTTTCGCTCTGCACGTTTTGTGGTCTAATGTGTTCGCATAACGTGTACTCGCACTGCACGCACAAGCAGCTGGCCGCATGCTGTTGTATTACATGCTGGACGTGCTCCGTTAGCTGCATGCTCCCATCCCTCCCGTCAGCACCGAGTCAAAGGTTCTCAGACCGTCCTCAGTCACCCGTGCCGGCGGCGGCGGCGCCGGCGCCGGCGCCGGCCAGCCGGCAGACAGGCCCCACCTTCATCGGGCCGCCGCCGGCCGTCGTCGACCGGCGCCGTCGGTCGCGACGCGCGTCGGCGCCGGCAGGTGCCCGGCGCGGCGGCGACTTCAAAGCGGCGCCGATCGTATCGGCGCAGCGGCGAGCGGCGCGCTGCCCGCAGACAACGGCACTTTGATCGGGCGCCGCCGGCTCGTAATTCGCTGCTGATAGGCGCGCTGGCGTAAACAGGCCGGCTTCTGTTGGCTGGCCGCTAACTGGCCGGCGACTGCATGCACGGTCGTGTGTTTGCACTGCAGCACGAAAACGATAAAAGCGCTCTTCTCCGTCGACAGCTTTGAACTTTGAGGCCCTGCGTTGTTGGTGGTGTTTTAGGATTCACGTCCCCGGCTCCGCCATATGTCACTTGATGAATGAAACAGGACAAAGTGGCGCGGGCACGGGGGTCCAGCCCGAGTTGATCTTGGCCGCGGTGACATTGACGTGATATCATTTTCTCGGAAGCGTGCTCAGCTCGCTCGTCGCCAGACCTTGTTCTGGCTGGGCGCGCCTAAAAGTGGACTCTGGTAATCGGACACCACAGGCGGCGGTCCAGTCACTTGCCCACAGCTAACCGCGCGCCCCCCAGCGACGTCGTCCCAAATCTGTCACTAATGAGCGTGAATTGAGCCTGTCCGAGCCCTGTCTTCCACAGCGGCGCTCGGTCGGCGCAGACAACAGACGCGCGGCGACTGCGGGCCGACCGGAAATGCGGCGGCCGGCGGGGCCAAATTAGTGGCCCGGCCCCCTCACTTCGCAGCGCGGCGGCAACGGCCACCAGGCCACGTTTTCCTGCGCCCTCCCCGTCACTTAGCAGCGGGCCGCAGTGTCACGCCAGGCCACCACTTCCTGGTCCCGTCACCTCCCCATCCCACTTAGCATCGCGGACGTCACGTGACACCAGGCGAAATCTTCCCGCGCCGTGTTTTCCCGCTGTTTTGCATTGCTGGCGGGACTGTGGAGTGGTAAGAGCTCTCTGCTGTTCTTTGACCATGTTTTAACTGGGTGATTGATAGCGTTTTCTTGTCGGCACACGTGACTGTTGGCCGTGTTCGTCCACCGTTATCCAAATGTTTCTTTTCTCTCCACGTCACTGCGAGCGATGCTTCTCGGAGACAGACCGTGTGCCACGGCAGAGCGTCTCTTCACCGGCTCGTGTACATCACCTCCTTGCATGTGCCAAGGCGTCTCTACGTCGACCGCGTCGGCCGCGATGGCTCCTTGTCCAGCAGCGTGTCGTCGAGCCCTCCCGGCGTCGGGCGTGCAGAGGCGGTGATGCCGTGTTCGCCGGTTCGTCTCATTCACCTTGTCCTCTGACTTCCGGTGATGACCGTTTTGGCGGTGCTGACACAACGGTTAGTGGTCAGTGGTCCGTGATCCGTGGTCAGTGGTCAGTCGACTGGGTCCTCCGGCGTGAAGAACAGGCGAAACCCCGAGTCCTAGTTCACCGGTCAGTTTCCGAGGCGCCGGTCCAATAAGTGGTGACGGGATAATTACAACCGCCTGGTGCCGCCAGGAGCGAGGGGACGGGGTAAAGCGCGGCCTGTGTGCCGGCCGGCCCGTCAACAGTGCCGGCCGCCGGAACCGCGGCCCCCGGGGTGCGGGGCTGCACAACAAGGACACTGTCGTATCTGGGATACCCATCCCCTCTGTGCGGCAGGGCAGCCGTCCGCCGCCGGCAGCTATCACCGTAAATTTAAACAATTTCACCATTTACAGGTAATTTGGGCCAGCTTTGCGAACTGAGGCACGATGAGGACGTTAAAACACCTGTATAATCTGGATTTATGTTACAAATACGCGAGTCGGGATTTATGGTGTGCTCGTATTGTATTTTTATGTGGCAGGTGTTGATTACTCTTAGCATTAATTGTGGCCTTCTGAACATAAAAGATGTCGACACCTAATGAACATTGAGTAAGAGCTGAATCCCTCCAAAGAGTCATGGTGTGTGTTTTCAAGGCTAAGTTGGACTGCCGGCTATGATAACCTCAAATGAGCATCCGGTACCATGACCGAACTAGCACAAAATACTGAAAATCGTCCCTAATTGCTCAGACATCGCCTATAACTCGGATAGTCTGTAAAGGTGCCCTAGAATTCCAACCGCAGCGAGTTTTCTACTCGCCCTAGCTTCCAGCATGGCGTGCCTGCTGGCTACATTGGTGACGTTTGCGGTTGGTTTGATCGAACATTGACTGCGCTGTAAGATATGCCAGTCGGACTCCGAAACCTTGGACACCCGAAAGGTTCTAGAAAATATTTGAGCATTTTGGACCCACTGTCGAAGACTTGCTGCAGCCTGACCGAAGTTGTAGCGTGGTGCGGGCACACGCATTTGTTTTTTTAAGTTTGCTGCAGCTATCAATGCTTCTTAGGGTGCGCACTGGTCGGATTGCTACAAGCAGTCAAAATCCTTTGTATATTATATATATATATATATATATATATATATGTGTGTGCTGTGTGTGTGTGTGTGTGTGTGTGTGTGGTGTGTGTGTGTGTGTGTGTGTGTGTGTGTGTGTGTGTGTGTGTGTGTGTGTGTGTGTGTGTGTGTGTGTGTGTGTGTGTGTGTGTGTGTGTGTGTGTGTGTGTGTGTGTGTGTGTGTGTGTGTGTGTGTGTGTGTGTGTGTGTGTGTGTGTGTGTGTGTGTGTGTGTGTGTGTGTGTGTGTGTGTGTGTGTGTGTGTGTGTGTGTGTGTGTGTGTGTGTGTGTGTGTGTGTGTGTGTGTGTGTGTGTGTGTGTGTGTGTGTGTGTGTGTGTGTGCTGTAACTACCGCCTTTGCGGCATGTGCAATGATTATGCACACTATAGGTAATCGGCTTTGATTTGATTTGAGAGCACATGTTCAAAACGCCAGGCTGTAGCTTTATGCTAATAACAGATTTACGTGAAATGTTCGTACCTTGTATAGTTATGTCGAACAATGTGGAGTAGGGTGCGCGTGCGGTCTTCAATCGGGATTGAAACTACAAACGCGTTCTTCTGATACGAGACTTCATTCCGTATTGCGCTAAAGCAATGTTCTGCGTCGTTCTGTAATCTTAGCTATTCCATATTTTGCTGCAATGGCCAAGGTATGCGTTATGCTTAGGAACGGAGTTCCTTGATACATTCTCCTTCTCTAAGTGTCCAGCGAGGTCCGCTGTCGGCGGGACATGTAGCGGACAGCGTTCGCTGTGATGCTGCAGACCGATGACACGCTAAAACGGCGAGGCATCTACGTGTTTACTGATGGCCTTTCAGACCAACTGGGCTGCGCGGGTGGAGCGAAGTCCGGCGATTCAATGCCTGGCTGCGGCAGACCGCTTTGGCTCTTGGTCTGCGGTCGTACGCTCCAACTGACCACCTGTTGGGGGGGGGGGGGGGTGCGGTGATCTCCCTTGTTTGTCCCTCCAGTTCATAATGGCTTTACGTGCCAGTATAGCTCGATTTATAATCCGCAAGAGTTAAGTTATGTTAAGTGGAAAAACCACGTTTCATTAGAGAAGCAGAGCTACCAACATTTGCTCAGCACATTATTTCCTAGCACCTCTCATGTGTTCACATTCAGCGTGTAATCGACGCCGAAAATGATCTCCGTTTGGCGTAGCAAAGTTGGACCACAGGCGGGCTTAAAATATGTCTGGATGTCCAAATAAGTGCACACTTTTTAGGTGGACAGCTACAATAGTTCAGTTCCGCGCCTCCCCAACGTCCGAAACACGTCGGCAAGCAGTTGTAAAAAAAAAAACGTTAGAAAATTAAACTGAAAGGGAAATGAGTGAAAATATTTAGTGTAAAAGGCAGTCCGCAGTCCGACCAGCGGTGGAGACCGACAACACGGCGCATCGAACCGTGCCCGCTCTAGAGTCGGCAATGTGCACCAATATGACGGAGCGGACGACCGAAGCCAGTCGGCCGTTCTACTCATGTCAGCGGTGCTTTATTGGCGTGCCCGAACAGTGGGCTACGCAAGGTCGCAAAGGTGAGCTGAAGCTGTTAATGTCCTGCAACTGTCATAGGATTTCAACCATAACCAGCAGCAGCTCCCCAGCAGGCATTCGTTGTTCATCCTAGCACCGTTTCGACCGATGCGACGAAACTGAGGACTGGATAACCTACCGTCGTTCTTTGGGCTGACTCTAGCCTTAAGCATCAGTTGCTTGCCGGAGTGAGCAGCGAAGGTTGCGTGTACACTGCCTCCTGTAAGTCACCACGGCTAACTTAAGGCGTGAGCATATGGGGTGTGTTTACACAACTTCCATCAGCCCTGACCATACCGAGTTCCACCACGTGATCATATATCGGAGGTACTGCAGACCATGCCACGGTGGTCCATCCGCCAGCTCAGAGGACGCCAATCTGGGGCGATGACGAATCATTGGCACGCGCCTTTAAGTGGGCCTTTTACCCTCAGCCCTCCGCGCTGCAAGGACGAGCGCTGACAGTGTGATGACAAGTGAGAAAACCTAGCATTCCCCGAGTGATGACTGAGTGCATGCCGGGCCGTGTCACCAGCTGTCCACCGCCCGGGCGTCCACTCTCTGTCGACCGCGCCGTAATGCCGCCTGTTGACGGCCTGTCGCCGTGCCGCCTGTCACGTCACGTGACCGTCCGGCGGCGGGCCGACGGCTCCAGCCGACGACGGCGTGCATTAGCGGGCCCGGCTGCCCGCCACACGCTGCGGCCTGACGAGCCAGGACAGGTCGCGCGGCCGCGGCTCGCTCCGCGGCCTTCCGGCGGGCGGCCCGGGGTCTGCACAGCACAGCAGCACGGCACAGCACACACGCGCGGCAGGCCTGCCGTCGGGGGCGACGGTCAACGTCCTCGCGCGCCGCGCTGTGTGGAGGACCCGTCCGCCCGGTGCGCCCGTCCTGTGGGGAGCCGGCCGGGCCCATTAGGGTCGCGTCGCTGCGGAGTCGTCGGGCGGCGGCGCGCCCGCCCCCATTGTCGCCCGATGTTTACCGTGGCGCGGCCTTTCCCACGCGCGGCGCGGGTCGACCGGCCGCGCCAGGCCCTGTAGTCAGTGTCATTTACCCAGCGATCGCTCCGACCGCAATACAAAACAATTACACCTCTATAGACGGCGAGGTGTATTAATTGAGTCGCCGCCGGGCGTTCGTTTAATAGATCATTCGCGGCGATGGGGCCTAATGGCTGTGAGACGTATCTGGGATTGCCTCGTCTGTCCAATTACCTCTGGGCGGTGGGCGGCTTCTCTTTCTCCGTGGCCGTCTACCTTTGTCAATCGCCGTCCCTCCTCACTAACTGTCTGACTGGTGGTCCGCACTCACGAGGTCAGCCCCGCACACATACACAGGCAGACAGGCATGCATACACACACACACACACACACACACACACAAACACACACGCACACCACACACACACACACACACACACACACACGCATATGTGCACGTATGAGCACACTGATCAAAAGTGGGACACCCAGAACACGCGCATTTGATTGACCCGGCCTACGCCAAAGACCGACCGGCGAGTACCGGAAATGATGGCCAGAAATGATCGTTGCATGCGCATGGTTGATGCACTGGCACGAAACTGGAAAAGATTGCTCCGCACTCCAGCTTAAGCGGTCGTAAGAAAAAGTATTTATTTGGATTGAGATAGCATGTTTTGCATTTCCATGGCAGGCTCACGCTTATGGTTTTGCGTTAAAAGCCTTCCAGACGTTTCACAAGTCATGGAAAAGAGATCTGTCCACAGCACGCACCCTGACACTCCATGCACATGCCAGCAATCATCCGTTCACACAGCAGACAGGTGAAAGGGAGTGTCCCACATATGTGTGGAGTTTTGAACTGAAATAACCTTTTCGAAGATAATTTGGCGCTGTTCACAGTCCTGCCCTTGAGAGGCCTAAACTCTAGTTTATGAGCCAAGCACACGCGAAGATCAGCGGTCTATTTCGCGCAGACTTTTTCAAGGCGATGCAGGCATGCTCGACGCCGTCGCAACGTTATTCAAATTCTGCTTCCCGGTTGGGCATGCGGCGTTCAAGGCCAAAATAGACGTTTCCGTCGAGCCGCTCAGATCTGACGTCTATGAATGCATTTACAAATTTAGTGGACGTCATTTGGACCCAATTAGTGTTACGCAATATGTGCAAGTTCCAATGACCAATAACAATTTGTTCTATATAATGTACAAGAAGTTGGACATGGTTGCTAGCTGTTACGGAAATATGGTTTGTTATCGAATAACTTAAGAACAGCGCAATAACCGAGCATGTGATTACAAGTGCACATCTCAAACTTAAGGATGAATGCGCAAGAATACCACGAGAAAGCGCCAAAGCACTTGCGCACAACGGTATGTTGTTAAATGAATACTTCCAGCGCTACCACTGCCATCTCTCGGTGATTCAAGTATTACAAGTGAGTGTCAGGGTGGGAATTTCGCACGGCGGGTTTGGCAGCACCTCAAAATCACCCAAACAGTCTATGACGCAATCTCACATTGGCGTATTGAGGAAAATGTTTACTGAACAGAATATTGTGTTGTCTAGAACAGTCTTCTTCACTTATGCGCATACCGATGGTCATACGCGAACTAATCTTATTGTATCTAAACCTTGCTTCAATATCTTCAGATGTCGAGCATTTCCTTCAAAGGAAATGTTCGAACTTTAATATAGCGAGATAACCATCAGATATGGTGGGGAAAACTTACTTGTAACTGTTGATGAGCTTTCAATATTTAAAAACGATCCTAAGTAGCATAATTTCAGAGTTTATAAAAATGCACTCCACTACGTCATTGTTTGTTGGCGTCGTGGAATCGTTTTGTGACGACAGCAATACCTGGCAGCATCTGGCAGCTAGACCCAAAAAATGCCTCGAAACGCACGGACGCTGACGGCAACCGGCCATTTTCTTTGCGGGCGCTGTGTTGAGTGGCGGCTTCGTGAATGGTTTGTTTGCGGATTTTGTTGTCTTGGCACTGGTCGTAAGAGAAGTTTTGGTGGGCCGTTTGACATGCGCAACGTAGCGATCACTAGCTTTTAGGGCAGATTACTAATGTCAAATCACAATATGGTGTGAAGAGTCATATAACGTCGTGAATCCCTTAACGAAACCTGCCAAGGACTGCTGAGGATGTGAATACTGCATTGTCGACTTGTCCTTGCCTGCAGTGCTGTAGTCCTGACATTGATATCTTGTGATGTGCACAGTAGGTACTTTCTCCATTAGTTGTAACTTGAAATGTAGTCACATGCAAAAATTAACAATAAATCCAACAATGCTATAATTTCATTGCCAAAGCATTGTTATTTTTTGGTAAAGATGGCAACGTGAGCTACCAAATTTTTTTTCTCCGGATTAGTTATGCAATTACTTGTAACCTCTATATAGTCGTTGTGGTGCAAGAGCATTCTCGCTGGCGAACGTCCTTTGGCGTTGGTAAATCAGTTGTTCTCAGTCATTCATAAATTGTAAGCTGTTATCTCATGGGTTTGACAGAGTAGTCAACCAATGTGGTACGTCGTGTAATGGTACGGGTCAGCGGTGTCATCGTGACACTACCTCAGTCCTGTACTGTAGGCATGGCATAACGAACAATGATACGGTTTTTGTACTGCAATCCCTGCTGCTTTCAAAATCAAGTCCATCATGAAAAGATGGGCCAAGCGTGCATTCTTGTATTAACTCCGCATGTGATATATGACTGACCAAAAAACACATGATACAATATACAAATCACTTTCAGCAAAGCACACAACCAATCAGTGACATCACTTGCTCGGCCTGTTTTGGAAATCCACAAGACATAGGTGACAAAGATGCAACACGTCTTCCGCTTCTACAGCCATGCAACATGCTGCGGTCATCAGGCTGCTTTACTCAAAAATATTGTTCACACAAGTAATGACACATGCATACCAAGAAAATATAGCCTTCAGTGAAATCATACTGCAAACCTGCTGACCTTGCACAATGCTGGACACATGACAGGTGCATGTAGTTATGGCTGGATGGGCAATATGCAAGGAAGTGATGAGGCTGCTGGTGCGCGCGAGGCTCATCATAAGAATATTGATAAGGGCTACCCAAGACACCAACAGCAATACTTCTCCTTTCTTAGCATCCAGCATCTCACGCATGTTGCAGTGACTATGACAATGATGACTCACAAGCAATGCTTGCCTAAATACAAAATTTGTTAAGACAGTAGTATACGCATCCATGATAATCCAGCACTATATTTTCAGAATTCTTAAGTGAAATACAATTTTGCAAAGCTGTACCATGCGGGCTTATACGAAGCATGTGCATTAATGAGCCGTACTAACCTGTCCCTAATGCCTAAATGAATTATTAATATAATGTCATGCAATGGAATAATTACATCCCGTACTACCTTGATAGGTTCAAAACTTTGGCCAGATAATAATGAAGTAGCCAATTGCCTTTGAATACCCCTGCAGCATGGGTGCTAGTGTAACGTTCAGTTTGCCGACATCACTGTCTTGTCATGTTCAAACGCAAACATAAAGATAGACGCAGGTGTTAATATATCACGTTTTGTTGGGGGTCATTAGATTTAAAGAATGCCAAAACAATACTCTCTCAGAAGTACAAACTTCGCACGCACACTCCCCATCGCATCAAAATCAGTGCAAGCCACTGGCACGCACCACCAGTGATCAAACCCGTTTCAAGCGCCTGATTCACACCCTAATGTCAAGTAAGTGTGATCTTGCACTCGCACAACCCGTGGGATTATCAAATTGCAGATTGTCTCGCAATTTCCGCACAGGTTTTCGGTTATAACACCGCATTTCACCGTGAGCTGCCTTCAGAACAAGGTGCGAACGGGGGTTCATGGTAGTACAACTCAGGAGATCGTACTTATCGGACACAATTTTTGTTCAAGATTTAAACTTGTCTAAATATGTGTTAAATTTTTTAGTAAAAGAGAGAGAGAGAGAGGAGAGAGAGAGAGAGAGAGAGAGAGAGAGGAGGAGAGAGAGAGAGAGAGAGAGAGAGAGGAGAGAGAGAGAGAGAGAGAGCGAGAGAGAGAGAGAGAGAGAGAGGGATATGCCGGTGTTGCTAGATATATTCCATATATAAGTACAGAGAATATATAAATATATATATTTATATATAGTATATATATATGTAATTACTGTAATATTTCCCTGGCTTTATAATACTCTCGCTAACCCATAAGCCTGGGTAAGGTTCTTTGCTCCGGTACACAAGGTGCCAACCGAGCTGTCTATAAGAAATAATCAGTAGAAGAAGAAAAAACCACCAGCAGGTGAAAAAAGGCAAAGTTCCGCAACGTTTTCCTTTTTTATAACAATCGGGAGAGAGCGTCGTTCTTTCTCGGCCCTGTGCTTCTTTGCAGACAGTGGCGTTCCCTTTTCCATTACATGACCTATGGCCTAGAAATACGGAAAAATGCCCCGTTCACGACGAGTGCGCGCTCAACTCGAAAGTTTCACGCTTACGTTCGCGACGCGTTCAGCTGCGAAATCTTGCTAACAGTCAATAGCCTTCCGCGGATTGTATCATACGTGCAGCATTATCGATTTGCGAAGGTATCAACGGTCATGCTGCGCTGACCGCGAGCAGAAATAGCCTGTAATATAATGGCAATCGTATGACGTTTTTATGACATCAGTGCCAAGGTGACTTTGAAGTAGTCTCAACATAAACCTTTCACACTTTGGCGGGCGTGTAACTCGGGAACCAGAGAGCTTTAGGTCTTTAAAAGGGCATGGCCGTGAACTGCATCAAAAGGTTCTTGAGATGGCTATTTCAGTTCAAAACCCCAAGTACAGATGGAACATTCCCTTAAAGAAAGAAAGAACCTGAACAGATCTCGTAGAGGACGAATTGGAATAGCGCTGTAGCATAAATGGCTGTAAGCCGAAGCTCTGCTATGAACAGTCTCGTTCCTCTCCTACGCAATTCGAGTTCTTGCCAATACCCTTTGGTTGTGATGTTCCCATGGCGCACTTCAGGGAATATTTGCCGCGTTCGAAGACAGCCACCATATCGCTCGGCTATCCTGCGCTCAAACCGCGCCGTTCAACGCTTATTTTGTGGCGTTGCAGCCAGGGTTGTCAGACGTAAGTACCCAGACCTCTTTGTTTGTTTTTTGTGTGTGGTAATGAAAACGTATTTTCGGTCCAATTTTAAAAGAATATCAACTCAGTCATTGCAGGTCACCTAGGCCCTTTGACATTGACCAGGTACTTGCATGTTTACATGTAGCTTGTCTATGGATGGCTTTTAGCAATATGATCACATCTTGGGTGTTTATACAGTTTTCATGGGTTTATTTTTCTTTTTAGGAAAATGAATCTTATTGCTCACCTTTTTGCTCATCACTTGGCAAGAGCTACGAAGATGAGTTCTGTAATGAAAAGATTGATTGACGGCAGCCATGAGCTAAAAACTACCGAGCAAAAGAGGACATTTTTATGACAAATCTCGGTAAATGATTGCAATGAGTGACTCAAGCAATGCAATGCGTGATTTTCTTAAAACTAGGCATTATACGCCTGGCATGAAGTTGCTAAAGGCGCTAACATGTGCGGCTCTTGGCAACGCCGCTCGACCAGGAGCAACGGGCAGTTGCCCGCCCGCTGGTCGGGGCTGCGGGCCGGTCGCACCGCTACGCTGTTAGTTATTTTAACACTTGGAAAGGCACCAATTCCATTTTATCCAATGTCAAGCAGATAGGTTTCGACGCCATTAAGCTTTTATCGTGAAATCTGAGGAACACACACACACATGGGGGTACACATTACAATAACTTGAAATCATGGCATTGGCTAAAACTGAAACCAAATAAGTGGGGCATTGGCAGTATTTTACAATGAAAGGAGGATGGACATAACCCTGTTCATTTTGTTAAAGGTGTATCCACGTATTCATTTGTGATATCGTCTGATTTACGAAAAGTGTTCATTTTGTGATAGCCAGTATGAGCTGTAAAAAAGTGCTCACTTTTTTATCTATAATGGAAGTTTGTGAACAGGTGTTCGCCTTGTATCTCCAAGGTGACCTATGATCAAGTTAATGTTGAATGTTGTGAAAATGTTTTAGGCTCGTTTGAATTTGATCAAAAGATCTCAGTTGATAATGGCATGCGTTCTTTATTCTCTGAATGGTGTTCGGTAAACCTTTGGTTGGTAATGTGGTACCAAATTTTGTGTTTTCTTATAACATGCCAAATATTGCAGCCCGAGGAACACAGCCAGAGTCCGACAAATACACACAATTTCCTTATTCCAATAGAAAGCAGAACAAAATATTAAGAAAACAGGCAATGTTCAAACCCCAGCAAAAAAATGTCAACAAAAAACCGACTTTTACAAAAATCATTTTTGGGTGACTGATCAAAAGCCCTGGGTTTTTGGCGACCCTGATCTCAGCAAAGTTCGGTGCATTCAGTCGCGTCAGATTTTTTATGCTGCCTTTGTTGCATGCACGCATGCACGCACACACGCACGCTGCCCTTTGTACAGCGACACCTGCAGTCATATATGAACAAACCTCAGCGCAGCATCGCCGGGACATTTCAGGGCAAGCAATGTCAAGATGGACGCGTCACGCCATAGCCAGCGTTTCAAAATTCCTCCAGTAGGGTGTCTAGGATATAATTATAAATTCATGCCACCAAAATCCTGACTCTCCGGCGACCTCTAACCGCGACTCGTTGGCACTTATTCGTTGCTCTTTGACCAGACAACGCAGACATCTGGCCTGCCCCGCCCATTTTTGAAGCCTGAAGCCCTTAGAGGCTGGGTTGACTGCCGCCCAGTTCGATGCTGACCGGCCGATTTTGTGCAAGGAGAGTGGCAACAGGTAGTGAGCCTCAAGCCCTGGGTGTAAAGCATGACAAGATATCGACACCCCTGCCACCCAAGTGGTCGAGTATTGAAGCAATGTGTTTTGCTGGATGCTTTGATATGTACTGAGTCCTGAAGACACGAGTACCTCAAGGGCATCATCGTGAATACCTGCGCGGCTCCGGGCACATTTATCCAATAAACATTATTGCATAACATGCTACGTCCGGTCATGCACTTCCGAGAAGAAAATCTGCATATGGAAGAAGATAATGCTAAGCTGCTAAGTCAGAAGCGTTGCTAATACAGCGCCACGTTTTGCTCGTCTCTTTCTCCGGACAGCCAATGACTGTCCGTTGACACGTCCGTTCCTTTTCGTCCCGACGAGGAATGCTGCGACTTCAGGGCATGGGACACCACTTCAGTGGTGGGATGGTGGGACAGTCATCCCGCCCTCAGTGACGGGATGGTACACATACACTAGCGGG
>NW_023597054.1:35685044-35749884 GCF_011947565.3 Pollicipes pollicipes | reverse complement strand
AGGAAATGCTCTGCTGGTTGGTGGGTGGATATGTAAAGTACATGACACCAGGGAAGAGAATAAGCTGCTAAGAATTGTAATTGTCATGATAAAGACCACCTTTTTCAACAAAATTGGTGTCTCTAGGTCTAAATCAAGATAAGCACCATTTGTGTGTGTTATTTTTGGAAATGGTGGGAGTTCCTTAATAAATTGTCTGCCAGTGATATTTTTGAACCTTTGCATCATATGCTCAATCACATGCTTAGACTGCACAGAACATTTCATGCCAAATCTGTACTTATATACACACTTA
Organism: Pollicipes pollicipes; assembly: GCF_011947565.3. Classification (NCBI taxonomy): domain Eukaryota; kingdom Metazoa; phylum Arthropoda; class Thecostraca; order Pollicipedomorpha; family Pollicipedidae; genus Pollicipes; species Pollicipes pollicipes. Next base: position 35,749,589 of record NW_023597054.1, on the reverse strand, counting down.
CAACTTACAAGTTTCCATATGATGGCTCACTTTGCTGTGCTGGTTGCTGGCTAGTGAATGTGCCCTTCCCCATGATGCTTTTGTCTTTTAATTTCCTGTATGCAATCTAACAGTCATTGTCTTTCTTTAGGCTTGTTTCAAGCTGTCAACTGAAGGCGAACCTTATATACTTACTTTGATGCATATCACCAGCAAGCTCATAATGTACCCCAATTGGGGCTCTGAGCACCTGCACAGGTGAGTAGTGAGGTCTATATGATGGTTGTCTGAATGATCAACATCTTTCATGTTGATCACCCTTAGGCTCATTGGCATCATTGTGAGTGGCTCCATGACCTTTTTGAAAAGGCACATGTGATTACATTAGGATGAGAAGTGGTAAGCTGCTGTCATTAGCAAGTAAGCTTATTCTGGCCACTTTTATGTAAATATATCATTACAAGCATGAAAGCAAACTGTAAAAACTGGTTAGTTATACATTGTTGTCATTTATAATTTTCTTAGCTCCCACATAAAGCTCTAGGCTCAGAAGAGAAGATGTCAAGTGAAGATGCTTAGCTCCTTTAGCAATTGGCTTTTCTCCTGAGCCAACATCCCCTGCAATGACATCCATTGTCATAACTATTGGTATAAAGATGACACAATCTCTGCTCTTCATTACACTAGTGAAGTGAAGCTCTGTTGCTGTTTGGGATTTCCCACCCATTCACCACTCCCCAGAGGCCCTGACTGGCATCTGTGATCCACAACACTCCAAGCTCATTGTCATTGTTCAGGGAGCATGGTAGCATGTAGCCCATGCTTCATGCCTCTCCATCAGAGAATTTAATCTGTCAAAAAAATTTCTGAACCCCATTTGTGGAACATTCTGAGGTACTCAGCTAAGGGAAACACATTGAACTTGTTTTATGCAGTGATGCACATATTTCCAGCTGCTAAAATATTCTTACTTTTTGTCATTGTTGACCTTATTGGCGATACCAGGTAAGCGAAAGGGTAGTCACCACTATGCAGATCTGTAGACAAAGCTGGTATTTTTCCTAGGGGCTTGTGAGTGGCTCCATGATCCAAAGATCTACAATATTGATTAGGACCTCAAATTTGTGTTCATTATCAAGTTAATCTCACTTGTATGCAGAAGCCCCACTTTACAACCACCAGGAGGCAGCAAGGGCGCTGGCTGATCCAGGACCCTAGCAGGTTTCCTAAGTCTTATTAAAAGTTTTTCTCATCAGATAGCATTTGTTTTTCTCAATAGACATGTCATAATGATATACATTGAGGTGCTTTTCATGGGTTCCAACTCTGCATGGTGGAGATGCCGCCTCTCCCCTCCCCTCCCCATCCCCATCTTGTTTTATTGCCAATGTGTTATGGCCCCTGACTTTTGCTGGTAATTTGAAGTAGGGCGAAACTGCTCGACAAGTTGCCGGAATAGCTTTTGACCCATCCTGAACATCGTGATGGTTCAAAGACATTCCGCCTGACCGGGGATAGCTGGCCGCGTCGGACGGTGCCGTAGTTGCCGGAGGAAAGCTGGTGGTCTGGACGGCACCAGAAATAGTTCGGTCCAATTTGAGATAATTCAGGCCACTCTCGGCACGGGGTCGGGAAAACGAGGTCGTCGTCTTGGCAAAAATACTTTTCAACATTTCCTTTTCACGCTCACTTAAATGGGAAACAGGGCCCCAGGCTCAGAACTGTATTTGATTCATGCTGCAGATCGATCCTCCATATGGCTTGCTGAACAATTCGAACTGATTCACATTATTTTGTTCATTTTGTCATCAATTCTTTGTCGATGCACATCACAATTCAGCTCATTCAGTTTTGATCCACGATCATCTCGGATGAGTCAATCGGCATGAACAACTGATGTGTATAATTAAATAAGAATAACCCTCTGTTCATAAATGAATGATTAAGTCCAGAAAACGTCTACAATAATATGATGAGGAGCTGATACGTTGTGCCTGGATTTATTAATTTTTATGAGCATATCGTCATTTGATGTTCCTCTACATATGCTGTTTGTGTAATGATTTAAAGAATGACACTGGAGTGATTCATTTTGCCCCCATGTTAGCTTTTCTTCATGTTGATCAGGCTCTTTGAGCGGTGGGGTAATGATTGAGTCCCTGAGTTGGCTTTCTTTTCAATGCAAAAAATATCGTAAGTTGTTCAGTGCATTAGCGAGGAGGCATTATTCACATAGATAGGACAGTAGTGTTAGCCTTATTCCTTGGTGAAAACCAGGAGAATGGATATATAGTTGGGTTGATATTTCGGCAACGTGTCTTTATCGAAGCAGTAGCAGAGGCTATTGTTTGTTTTGCTTCTGCTATTGTTCTGATAAAGGCATGTGCCGAAATATCGAACCAGCTACATACCCCATTCTTCTCGTTTTCGCGAGGAATAGGGCTAATACTACTGTCCGGTACACAAGCAACAAACAAAACCTTGCTTACAAACGTGTGTACCAACAAAGTACGGGGTCCTTGTAGAATAAAAGTGAGTGTTCCATATTGTGTGGGGTTTGAACTGAAATTAGCCATCTTGAAGATCATATGTTGAAGTTTACAGCCCTGCCCTTATTAAGACGATGGTGATTTGCGTTTTAGGGCGACCCAACTTCTGAGGTCATTTTGCGCCCATTGTCCTTCTAAAGGCCTAAACCCTGCTAGTTCTGAGCTGCGCATCCGGGAAGATGTGTAGTCTATTTAGGGGAGGCTATTTCGAAGTCACCCATGCATTTCATGGCGCCATAATGATGTCACTCATGTTCCGTAATTCCATTGTTCTAATGTTCGGTCACTTGGGTAGCGTGGGTGTCGATATTTTTGCATGCTATTACACACCCGGCTGTGGCTCACTGCCGATCGCCCCTCCCCTTGTTCAAAACCAGCCAATCAGCATCGAACCGCACTGCTGTTAAACCAGTATCTATGCGCCTCAGGCTTGACAAATGGCTGAGTAGGTCAGATGGCTGGGTCGGGTTCAAAGGACAACGGATTACCGCGGACGGATCGCGTGCGGTGCCGCCGCCGGAGAGTCAACATTCTGGTGGCATTAATTTTTATTTGCATCCTGCAACGCCCTACTGGATGAATTTTGGAACGCTCTGTAATTCCATCAGCCATGCGACTGATGAAGGCCAAGAAAAATATTATTGTTGGGTTGTTCATATTTTGCATCGTGACCAATATTCCAGATATAACGGCCCTCATTTGGCTCCCAACTAGTGTCGTACAAGATACGGTGACGTATCCGAACAATGATGTATTGAGGAGCATATTTACAAAGCAGCGAAATTGTGTTGTCTAGAGCATTTTTCCATTCAAAAGTATACCTATGGCTAAAAGTAAATTTATTTCATCATACCTGATGGTAATACCACTAATATTTCTCAAACATGGAGCATCCCATTTAAGCGATTCATCTTCAAAAGAACCGGATCTGAATCGAGGCACATGTCAGAGCGGCATACTCACCTTTGACGCTCCTCGCATGAATGAGAGAGACACACGAGGCACTGACTTGCCACACGCTCCGATTGAGGTCCAATAGAGCTTCTTCATGAGAGGTCACTGCACCACTCGCACATCGCCCCCACTTACGGTTGCGGCATGGCACCAACGCGTTCCAGTTTGCTATTTAGGGTTATTTCAGAATTTCCCGTTGCCTTAGCGTGACGCGGGTCGTGAAATGCTGTAGGGTGCGACGTCGGAATAGTGTTAATGTTCGCTCTAGTTAACGACGCGTGCAACTGCTGTGACCACCGGCAACGCAGTCTCGCAGTCACCCAGATCCTAGCGGGAGGAGCCACAACCCATAGCAACTCGGGGGCCCGCCCCATGTGGCCACGAGTGTAGCGTGCCACCGCCCAGCGCGCTGGCGTCTGCAGCGTCGGAACACTGTCGTCCTGAGACGCTGCCGGAATGCTGTATCAGAGCACGGCCCTCTGCTGAGTCGCACACGATGTGGACGATCCGGTGGAATGGCTTGCTGCGGTGGCCCTTGGAATATCGTGCGAGGCTTTCGCCCGGATGAGGCGTGGAATGGTCCGCTCAGGTCACCTGAGGACCACCTTGGAATGTTGCCGCCGTCATTCTTGACCGCTGGGCAGCATTCGCTCGTCCTGTGAAACACGGTCTATCCGTGTCCTCGGCTTTGATTTTTCCTTGCGCGGCTCGACGATGCGCCGTGCGTCCGTAACAGACGGCCGTCCCGGCGGAATGTGCCGGAACACGGGAGGAGAGTGCCGTGTGGCTGGCGCGGGCGGGCGCCATGGCATCGTGTACTGGAAACAGCAAAATTTTGAAATTTAGCCACCGATGGGTGGTTGATTCCGGCCGTTTTACCACACCGCCTGTTCCCAATAGCAAGTTGACTTGTTTACGTGTGCGGCCGAGGGTAGTTCAAATTTAGACCGGAAGGGGGTAACGGACTTTGAACCAGGGGCGAGGGACGGGGGAGGGGAGGCTTGTTAACAGGGACGAAGGTAGAACAGACTGACTGAGGTACAGACGGGATATGGATATGGATATGGATGAGGAGCGGTAGACGCATTTCAGTGATGCGGACGCGCCGAGGTAGGGAAACCAACAGAAACACGAAACCCTGGAACTGGTGACGTCACGTCTGAATCTGGACACGCCGCCGCGACTCCACTACAATTACAAATCCCTTCCTGAACTCCCTCCCGGAGCGTACGGGTCGCGCGAGGGAACATTGACGATGACCGTTTGAAAACGTCCTCTAGCGGGCAAAAGCTCCAAACGGCTTGGCGAAACCAGCGCCTGGGCGGAGCACCCGCCAAGGGACGGCCAAGGGCGTGACGCTCGCCGGACCGCCGACACGGGCGGCTGTTCGGACCCCTGTCTGCCGTGTCAGCCGGCCCTTCCGTCAGATGGCGATGTGTTGATGTTTTGGCTCCTGCTGGCCTGGTCCCAGGCCCTTCAGCCTGTGGAAAGCTGTGCCGCACCAACAGCGCACAGATGTAGGCCGATTCGTGTGGCTTGCGTGATCCCTCCGTTGGTAGCATGTGCCGGCCAGAGCGCGGCTCTTTGCAGGCACGCGCCGCGGTCGGCGTTTCTGAGAGGTCCGTAGAGAGTTGTAGGGCCTCCCGGATGCCCGGCAGCTGTAGCCTCAGGCCGCGTAATGACCTTCTGAAATGGCCTTCAGGGGCCGTGTGGACACGCACCCGGTCCACCCCTGTGCACATCGACGGTGGTGAAGATAATCCACTGTGCAGTGTTCTGTTCATGTCGCCGGGTCGCCTGTCCACGCTGTGCAGTCGGGCCGCCCTCGCGCGGTCGTCAGAATCGCCCTCGTGTTTGTCGCTCAGCTGTCCGCTCTGTCCGTGCATTCTTTGCCTCGTAGTGGGTCCGTATTTTCGTGGTCTCTCGCCCGCGACCCCCTCAGCGTCACCCTCTCTCCCGCCCTTCCCCTCTGTAGTTGTCCCTCCGACGGTGGGGCGCCTCCGCTGGGCACCTGCCCGGACCACGTGACCTGTTTCGGGACACCCGGAGCCGACACGGCGCCGCCCCTGCCCGCCGGCGGCGGCGGGCGGCGGCGCGGCGTCGGCTGTTACCGTCCAGCGTGTGGACCCCGCCCCGCCCCCGCCGACATGCGCTGCTGTCCGCAGCGCGGCCATCGATCGCTGCCGGCGGCCGGGGGTGCGCCGGTGGCACGGCCGTGTGTCCGCGCCCGGCCGCCGCCATGGCTGGCCGCCGCCGCTGGCTGGTGGCGCTGCTCTGGCTGGCCCTGCAGTGGCGGCCCGTGCAGGAGGCCGACGCCGCGTGAGTATGCCGCCGCCGGTGGCGCCCGAGCTCAGCGTGGAGCCATGCTCCTGATGCTGACCGGCGCTGGCTGCTTGTGACTCTGAGTGGCGCTGGCTGCTCCTGACGCTGACTGGCGCTGGCTGCTCCTGACGCTGACCGGCGCTGGCTGCTCGTGACTCCGACTGGCGCTGGCTGTTCCTGACGCTGACCGGCGCTGGCTGCTCGTGACTGACCGGCGCTGGCTGCTCGTGACTCCGACTGGCGCTGGCTGTTCCTGACGCTGACCGGTGATGGCTGCTCGTGACTCCGACTGGCTACGTGGGCCACGCTCCCCGCGTCTGCCCGTCGCCCTCCGCTGAGCGGACTACCGAGTGTGGTCTGACCTTGTCTGGTACGGGATCCTGTCACGGGGCTGTAGGGAGGCAGTGGACGTGCTGGCCATCGCGTGTGGCGCCGATCGCCGGGCGGGTGTGAACCGCGCCGTGTAGTCGCTGGCGCGTGCCGCCGGCGTCGTCGTCTCAGAGCACGGACAGCAGGTGTTTTTATCAGTCTTTTCGTGCCCTCGTGCCCAATGCGTGGACTTGTCGTCGGCGAAAATGGCCACAAGGAGCCGCCCGCCGATAATCGATGGTGTCGCACCGCTGACGAAGCGGGGATGACGCTTTGCCGTCACCGCACAGCTCCGTCAGCTGGTCGGTTCAATTCAACCCTGATGTCGTGCCTGCGAAGGCGCGTTTGGTCCGACGTGCGCCGGCATGCACCTGTTCAGCGGCGGTCGACGGCCGCGGGTCACGAGCCCGGCGCCGGCGGCGCGGCGGTGTCTTCAGGCAGCCGGGCCCCGCGCTCCGGGCGGCCGCCGGCGCCGCGACGGGTTCCGCTCGCCGCCTCGGCGCCGGGGCGGGGCAGTGACGCACGCCCCGGCCGCCTCGGCGCCGACTCACGGGCGCGGAGTCGCCGCCGGCTGCTGGAGCGCGGCGATCGGCTGGAGAGCACGTTGGGGACGTGGGGCGCGAAGGACGTGAGGGTCGGGCTATGGTCGCCGGACATGAAGAAAGCTAGAGAAACGGGATCGGCTAATGAGCACATTCTTGCTCCCTTTTTAGCTCTGCCTCTCCAGCTCTTCAGGAAAGCGATTTTACAAGCTCCCAAACCGAATATTAATAACGCAACCTCCCGATTTAGGGATGCGATTAATCTCATGGGGTTTAGATGCACAGCGCCCTGTTTTCGTTCTTTGTGATCTGAGCTGACGCACCGAACGCGGATGATGCCGATTTGTTAAGTCGCGTTTAGTTGCCAAGAAGATATGCTGAAAGACACCTTTGTTACGCTACATCCGCACCCCGCGTTGCCCCCTGCCCAGCATCTGGCTGATGCCGGTGGCAGCGATCTGGACGGCTCCGTGCGGATGACGCACCAGATACGTTTGCCGTGCTCCACGACCCGGAAGCGGCGTGGTCGGCGGCTCCGCGGTCGTGATTGATGCGTCGCGGCGCGATTCCCCCACTGGTATCTGCCGCGGCTGCGGCGGCCGGCACAGGCCGCCGCCGGCGCGCGAGCAGCGTCGGCAGCCACGCAGAGTACGTCCCGGTCTCGGGCGCCCCGTGAGAGCTGCGCCACGTTTGTGCCGCCGGCCCGCCGCTCTCGGTCAGAAGCGGCGGCCGGTGCCGACGGGGTCTGACGGACACGCCTGCGGCTGGGCGGTGTGAGGTCTTGAACTTTGGGTACGGACGAGTCCTTTAACCGGTTCATGGGACCGAAAGGCGGTCGGTGAAGGTCGGACCGGATCACCTGGTCCCGGATGTAGCGCCACTAAAACCCAGCATTGTTCCCAGAATGACAGTGTCATTAGCGCTTCGGTGACACCGGCTGTCCTCCGTATCCATTGAGTTCTTCTGGGCTTGTTTCGCATTACACCGGCTCTTGGGTGCAGCTACGTAGTCGGCGCCGGATCTACACAGCACCGGCTGGTGCGGCTCATCGGGGCCGAATCTACGCAGCACTGGCTGGTGTGCCTACTTGGGGCGGGATCTACGCGGCACTGGCTGGTGTGGCTACTTGGGGCGGGATCTGCGCAGCACTGGCTGGTGTGGCTACTTGGGGCGGGATCTACACAGCACTGGCTGGTGCGGCTACTTGGGGCGGGATCTACACAGCACTGGCTTGTGCGGCTACTTGGGGCCGGATCTATGCGGCACTGGCTGGTTTGGCTACTTGGGGCGGGATCTACGCAGCACTGGCTGGTGTGGCTACTTGGGGCGGGATCTACGCAGCACTGGCTGGTGCGGCTACTTGGGGCGGGATCTACGCAGCACTATCTGGCGCGGTTCCGGGGAGCCCCATGGCAGCGGAGAGCCACGCTTTGGAATAAAACATTTGTGGCTGAACAACGTCCGCGAGCGGGGACGCACCGTCCCCGGTAGTGTTGTCCCCGGGGACACCCCGTTAGTGTCACCAAATCAGACTGGGCCCGGTGCTCGGGTAGCTGCTGAAGGCTGATGAATCACCTCGTTCATCAGCTCCTCAGTCAGCCACGACGTCAGCGGCATGTCTTGTCCCCGGCTGGTTATCGCGCCGGTGTGACCGGCTGCACATGGTTTCCGGGCCTGGTCGGGCTGAGATCAGAGCCTCAGCTGGTTACCAGGCTAGACAGGCGTTGGCTCCTCGCTGGTGATCATGTCACACTGAAGCTGCTTATCACGGGACGTGCGGGCCAGTTTCTCGGTGGCTTACGGCATTGGCCCGAAGGTTACCGCTTGAGGTTGATCTCATTTACTCGTTAGTTACCACGCAGGTTGCGATATTTCTTGATTTGGTTACCATGATATGTCGTCAGTCGGTAACCACGCCATGCTTTGCCAGTTTCTCATTTGGCTATCACGTCATACTAGTGGTAACCATATAGTTTTTAAGTTGGTTTGTTTCGTCGCCAGGCTAAGCCTCGTGCCGCAACTGATCTTCAACCCAGGGTCCAAGGGTCCCAGGGTCTCTAACCTAGCAAGTGCCACCAGGCACACTCCCTTGGTGTGCCAGGACGCCAGGCTGAGACCAGCTCCCTTTTAGTTTAGACATCAGGATGGGACCAGATCTCCACTGGTAAGACGCCAGGCTGAGATCAGCTCCCTGTTGATTTAGACGCCAGGTTGGGACCAGATCTCCACTGGTAAGACGCCAGGCTGAGACCAGCTCCCTGTTGATTTGGATGCCAGACTGGGACCAGATCTCCACTGGTAAGACGCCAGGCTGAGACCAGCTCCCTGTTGATTTGGACACCAATTTGGGACCAGATCTCCACTGGTGGAACGCCAGGTTGAGACCAGCTCCCTGTTGATTTAGACGCCAGGTTGGGACTAGATCTCTACTGGTAAGACGCCAGGCTGAGATAAGCTCCCTTTTGGTTTGGTCGTCAGGCTGAGACCAAATCTCCACTGGTAAGACGCCGGGCTGAGACCAGCCCCCTGTTGGTTTGGACGCTAGGTTGGGACCAGATCTCCACTGGTAAGACGCCGGGCTGAGACCAGCCCCCTGTTGGTTTGGACGCTAGGTTGGGACCAGATCTCCACTGGTAAGACGCCAGGCTGAGACCAGCTCCCTGTTGATTTGGACGCCAGGTTGGGACCAGATCTCCACTGGTAAGACGCCGGGCTGAGACCAGCCCCCTGTTGATTTGGACGCCAGGTTGGGACCAGATCTCCACTGGTGAGACGCCAGGCTGAGATCGGCTCCCTGTTGATTTGGACGTCAGGCTGGGACCAGATCTCCACTGGTGAGACGCCAGGCTGAGATCAGCTCCCTGTTCATTTGGACGTCAGGCTGGGACCAGATCTCCACTGGTGAGACGCCAGGCTGAGATCAGCTCCCTCTTGATTTGGACGCCAGGTTGGGACCAGATCTCCACTGGTGAGACGCCAGGCTGAGATCGGCTCCCTGTTGGTTTGGACGCCAGGTTGGGACCAGATCTCCACTGGTGAGACGCCAGGCTGAGATCGGCTCCCTGTTGATTTAGACGTCAGGCTGGGACCAGATCTCCACTGGTGAGACGCCAGGCTGAGACCAGCTCCCTTTTAGTTTGGACGTCAGGCTGAGACCAGATCTCCACTGGTGAGACGCCAGGCTGAGATCAGCTCACATTTGTTCAGGACGTCAGGCTGAGATCAGCTCACATTTGGTCAGGACATCAGGCTGCGCCAGTTCTGAGCTCAGCTGCTAGATCCCCGTTGAGCTCAAGTGCAGTGTCGGACCTGACCCGACCTTGACATGGTTTTGGCACGGGCCAGTCCTGAGACTGACCCTGCTCTGCGCCTCGCCTGATGGGATATTGCCCGAGCAGCCTGCCGTCGTTCTCGCGTGGAACGGACGCCCCATTCGGGAAGCACTGTGTGATCTTTTCGCGGTCGGCTCGCACCACTAAGTGGTCCGTGGCTGTTCTCTGGGGGCCGTCTATCCCCACAGAGGACGTCATTCGCCGTCGGCTACGCGGGCTGTTTCGCATCAGATGTCGGCGGCAGGGGGTTGACCGTCCAAGAACCTGGTCTGAAATGCATGGTGCAGCATGATGAATTACGCCTTGCCCATGCATGGCCGTGAAAGTGACGGATCATGTATTTTGATTACCAGTAGATAAGCAACGGTCGTCAGCTATTCAATCTGTCATAAAGCACACGATATCGTGTCGTCTCAGATATTTGTGAAATACAAGGGCTTCTATTTTTGGGGACCAGCAGGAAATTTTTTTGTTGTTTGTAAAACTCAGGGTTTATGCTTGACAAAACTTGTGTGAACTGCTTCCCCACGCTCAAATGGGCGCGGCTGGGTGCCCAATGAAACACTAATAGTTTTGCTCATAGTTCGTGGAAAAGGTAGGAAAGAGAGTCACTAGTCCGTGGTTTAGCATCTTCAGACTTGTCAAGCCAACCCAATGGTGGTAGGACTGCAAGGGACAGGATATACCAATTCAGAGATGACTTTCTTCAATATAAAATGCCAGGTGTTCCAATAATTGTATCAGTCATCAAGGCCATACATGCTGCTAAAACACCAAACATGCAAGTATGACGTTTCACATAATCGACGGTTAAAGACACCATCACGCATTGTGCACAATCTGTGGCGTACCACCATGCAAAATCCGAATATATCATGCCACCACTAAACCACAAAGCCGAGAAGTCACGTGCCTTGTGTACCAAGTGGTTGTGTGTGGCTTCTTGATGAGTGTCCAAGAAGGTGTGATTTTCAGGGATGAATTTTCGGTCGGGATTTTTGTGGACTCTGTGATTTTCAGTCCTGTTCCGTCATGCCGTTTTCGTGATATGGTGATATGGGGCGTGTTTAAGTGAACAACATCGCCTGTGTGTTAGCCTGTAGAACGCACGCGGAAAGACCAAGTAAAATAGCCAGCGCGGGATATTTTCTCATGTCATTTCAGTTGTAAACTTTGTCGTGTTTTGAGATTTCTTACTTGGGTGTAAGCAAAGGCGATGTATGGTTATTTACCGCAAACCTGACTCAAAAACAGCATCCTAGCTGCAACGGCTGCATACCTGTCTGCCTCAATTGCTGATCGATAGCTTGCCCTCGTATATTTTACGCCCTGTCACCTCAGGAACGGCTCACTCCCGGGATTCCCTTTTCTTGCGCGGGTCAAATGTCAACCTGTCACCTAGCAGCGAACCTTCAGTGCCAGCCAGGCATTGGATCTATTTGAGCATACTTCAAAGAACCGAGGCAGCGGAGCGGAACGATTAAACCGGGTCGACCGAGAGGAACGGGCGTATTTATGTGACAGTTCGGGGAGTAACCGCAGGTTCAGGGTAAAACGCCGCGAACTGGGGACGCTGTCGTGTTTATGGCGGTACGTTGAGGAGACGTGAGCCAGCCTGTTACAAGGTACTGGTGATGGTTAAGTTGCCTTCGGAGGCCGGCAATCTGACGCTTACGGGTGCATCTCACCCCTTCAGAGGCCGGCAATCTGGCGCTTGCGGGTGCCTCTTGCCCCTTCAGAGGCCGGCAGTCTGACGCTGGGATTAAGTTTCGCTGGTGCAAAATGATGAGTCGTCCCACCATTGATAGGTTGGCACCTAAGCTTGGCCATTTTCAGAAGTTCTGAAGGTTTTCATTTCGTGCTTCATTAGGTTATTGTGCTGTCGTTTATCACCAATTTTTTCCCGAGTGTGCACGACAAAGGAGTGGTGTAAAATTTGCCGTTTCGATACGTCTTGACTTTCTGCATCGTTATGCACGTTCTTCACTGTCTTCTGTCATTCTTATTTTTCAAGGTCCTCCATACCCCAAGAATGCTCGTCGCCAGGAACGCTTTTGACGCTCGTCCGACGCGAGTAAAAAAACCGTGTCAACAGATCATGACGCATGTAGCGCGATGTGAGTGTTACACATACGATACGTGCAGCTATACCTGCGGCAATTCCCGTACATACGCTGCCCGCTCGATCATCGCATCATCAGTGAGCCAACAGACGGCAACGGACCCTAGGCCGGCATGGCTGTGGACCTTTCTGCAGAAAGTCCCCTGGCTCTATTCCCAAACGTGGCTTACAAGCCGGCGTACGCCCGGCAATCGCCAGCTGACCGCGCGCCAGTAAAATACATACTACTGCGCGTGTTTACTGTATATTTACAGCCGTTGACGTCATGACATGTCGTGTGGTGAACTCGGGGATGTTGCTGGGCTCTAAAGGCTGGGGAGTGTGGAGTGTTGTGGTGTGGGCTGGCGGTGCTCTGCGGACGCAGCAAACTGCTGCAACAGTGCAATGTCCATTTGTGGACGACTATACGACGTGGCGTAAAATTTCTGGGGCGTCAGTGGAACAGGACAGGTAACCTGCATAACGACTTCTGTCCCTTGCATTACCGCGCTAAAAATGCAGTAATGCCAGAACTGAATCCTAAACTGTGGAAGATGAGGAACTACGAAAATAGTTAACAATAAGCACCAGTTTCCACCGTACCTCTGACCCACTCTGGCCTGCAATCCCCTTCTGGCATGAGCGGGGGTGACCTCCGACTCTGGCCGGTGGAGCGGTGATGACCTCTGACCCCCGTCATTGTGGGCGGTGGTGACCTCATGTCTGCAAATGTGGGCAATGCTGAGCTCCGACCCCTGCCGTTGTGAGCGATAGTGACCCGTGCAGGTGTAAGCGGTGGTGACCTCCGACCCCCGCCGTTGTGAACGGTGGTGACCCCCGGCTCCTGCCGGTGTGAGCGGTAGTGACCTCCCACCCTGCCGATGTGAGTGGTGGTGACCTCCGGCTCCTGCCGGTGTGAACGGTGGTGACCTCCGAGCCGTGCTGGCGTGATCGTTGGTGACCTCCGACCCCTGCCGGTGTGAGCGGTGGTTACCTCTGACCACCGGCGGTGTGAGGGGGCGCAGCCAGTGGCCGCGCCGCCGCTGGTCGGTACAGCCGACGCCGGCGGGTCGGCGGGCTGGCCGGCCATTGGCCAGCGGCAGGTGGCGCGACACGAGGCCGACCGATCATGAGCCGAGCTCGTGCGCGCCGGCCGTCGTCGGCGCCCCAGCGGCAACCGCTGATATTTGTGTGATAACGACGGTTCGTTGGGCGTCATGGAGACGGACGGTGATAGTTAACGCGGCGGGATTCAGTGGCCATTACGGCCACGCTGTCGTACAACGGCTGTTGCGCTCATGGCAAGAGCATGTTTGGCGGACGGGGGCCGAGCATGGCCTGGAGCTTCAGACTTGAAAAGCGAGAGAGGAGGGGTCGAGGCATGGGCGTTTCGCTCCGTCTGAAGGCCAGTGCAAAATTTGTCCTAAAGCTGGGGTTCATTAAAAGTTTTCGAATATGAAGTGGTGGTGCGGTCCCTTTTCTGAAACCCGCAACAACGTGGGTTATTTGTCGCAAGCTCACTTCTTAAACAAATGCATCATGAACGGTTGAGATGCGCGTACTCAAGCTCAGTACAAAACTCGGCTTCAGACCTCCCTTAATGACCTACAAACTTTTTGCTTCAGTGACGTCAGGACGCAGTCAAATATCAGCGCCATGATATGCAGTTGGCGTGCTCCAGGAATGTGTATCCGTGGTTCGATTGACGTAATGAGCGTGTTGCCGCGTCCAATTTCTTTCACGCCGGATTGGGCCGTGTGGCCCACCTGTGTGGGCCTTAGCGGCGCGTCGAATAGGGCGATCACTTCGTTTTCTGCCAGATTGTAGTGATGCTGCCATGTGTAGGAAGTTTAAAATGTGTTCGTACTTCGTTAGTTGAGCTGGAATGTTTGCCTGCGATGTTTGTCTTCTCGGATCAGCCGCTGGAACGCTGGATGACTGAGCACTGGGTGGCTGGCAGATATATTGCCTGGCAAAAGCAGGGGCGCAGAAACAAAGGGGACCAGGGGTATGAGCCCCATCTCCCCAGCTTTCTGCAAATTGAGAATAACTCTGTGAGCTTTGGCTGAAAATGAGTAGCAGAAGTTGTTATGGCCCTCTCCTAACGTGAGAGAGGTTTCACTGTGTCCGCCCAGAAGTAGCACTGATGTCGCTTGCCCATAATTTCATTGTCACTGTCAGTGGCCAGTGGAGAGCAGAGTCAAGCTGCCTCGAGGCGGCAGTGTCATGGCCCTAAGTCCTTTGACACTGTTTAATTAGAGCGTCTAAGCAAAATAATTTCCGCTCAGCTGACTTCGCCGGCGTCGTGGGATCAGTGACCTCACAACAAGCCGTATGTAGCAAGTAGTCTGGCCCCAAGGCCGTCCGTGCCAAGTGGTGGATCAAATACATGTTTAAATTTTTAATTCCTTGTTAAATCTAGGGTTGGACGCTCGGTTTTAATTCGACGATGCGTGCCGGGTGAGTGGTGGACATTCGCGGACGGGTTAGAATCGAGCTGAATTCTTTTGGTGATGCCTAAAGGGAAATTATGTAAGGTGAATAGCCGTATTGGGGCGGTAAAAAAAGAGATTGTTCCTTGAGGCCGAGGCTTTCTACGCTTACATAGCGCGTGAGCGACGATTCATTCACTTAGCTTTTAAGCTATGACAAAGCCTGTGAAAGCAGCTAGTGTCCAGATGTATCAAAGAAAGGCGCCTTGCCAGCCGGGTATAATCCAACTGCAAAGCTGCCTACCAGGATAGTCCTGAATCAGATGAATCGAATTCAAGCATGCTCCGTCGCGTGGCAGGGCATCTCAGCAATGCGTTTTCAATGATTCCTTTACGGAGAACGTGCTAGTCCCAGTCCGCTCCAAAGGCAGGTTTTCTAAGAACAAGACAAAGAACACAACACGTTTCCCCTGTGTGCTGACTGCAGGTGCGCACCAGATGTTTTCGACGCCCTTGGAGCGGGGATTTGATTTTCACTTTATGAATAATATATTCGTGAAGTCACCTACAGCTGGCATTAGGCCAGGCACGCGAACCTCGATGGCAGGTCACGTGACGTACCGCGGACGTCGATAAATCTTTGTAAAAGTTTGAACAGGCTGATTATGAACAGCGAAGTCAAAAAATGCAGCAGAGCGTTATTATCTCTGTCCGGTAACATGAGACCGATGCCTAGCAAGAGGTGAAGTCATGATCACATGAATTGGCGCAATTATACATTCCGCTGTCACTTTGTTGCTATGACGACACCAAACGGATCCGTGTTCCACATGTAAACAAACCCAAACGGATCCGTGCTCCACATGTAAACAGACCCATCTGGACAGAAGACCGGCCGCGGCTGCTGCTGCTGCTGCTGCGGCGAAGACCGGCCGCGGTCCGTCGTCGCGCGACTCTTCTGGCCCGGTTTCCGGCCAGTTTCGACGAAGGTCGTTCACCGCCGCCTGTCGAGGGATAGCGCCGCCTGTCGACGGATATCGGCGGACCTTGACCGGGCGCCAGACCTTAACCGCGTGACCGGAGCGGCCCCGACCGTCAGGCGACGCGGCGCCGGGCCACACCGGTCGTGGCGTGACGGGCGTGTTCCGCACGCGTGCAAGGCAGCGGACCAGGCGGGGCAGGCACGGAGCGGCGGCTGCCGCAGATGACCAGGGCCGGACAGGGATGAGATAACCCGAGCATCGCGCCCTGACTCCGCGCCAGCGGTCAGGAGGAGCTCTCGCGAGTTGGGGTACGGCACGGATCCGAGCGCCCGCGGCTAGCTGGCCTCAGAACCCAGCAGAGATTTTTGCGCCGCTCATCGCGACGGAGAAGGGGCGTCCGTGGCGAGCCCCAGATCGCCTCCTTCTTTCCCGATCGGCTGCGAACGCGGCGCTGTCAATGGAACCTGACTGAAGCATCGTAGGGCGTCCACCTGGTAACACAGGTGCGGCCCGGTCGGTCGCCGTCGTGGCAACGGCCGCGGCGGGCAGCGGGCCGAGGCCCCGCAGCTGCCGGCGAGCAGCCGGCGACGGGGCCGGGGTCTGGCGCCGAGTCACCCGGCGGCGGAGTGTGGGTCTGATGCCAGCTCACCCGGCGGCGGGGTCTGGGTCTGATGCCAGGTCACCCGGCGGCGGGGTCTGGGTCTGATGCCAGGTCACCCGGCGGCGGGGTCTGGGTCTGGTGCTAGGTCACCCGGCGGCGCGGATGGGGTCCTACGCCAGGTCACCCGGTGGCGGGGTCGGGGTCTGGCGCGAGGTCACCCGGCGGCGCGGTTGGGGTCCGACGCCAGGTCACCCGGCGGCGGGGTCGGGGTCTGGCGCCAGGTCGCCCGGCGGCGTGGTTGGGGTCCGACGCCAGGTCACCCGGTGGCGGGGTCTGGTCACCCGACGCCAGGTCACCCGGCCCGAGCTTCTCGGACTGGCATGAGGAGCGGAGGCGGACGACTATGGAAAAGGCAGAACGGTTTGGGGCGTTATATTTTGGTTTTGTGTGATCGGTGTGGAACTTGAAGCTTGATCCTCCCAATATTTGATGCTGAATCCGCCGTGGTGGTCGTTCAGGTCAAGTGCGGACACAGAGCGACGCAAATGATATAAGTCGGACGTATCCATGGACCCTAATGTTCGAGCGAGAGCAGCAGATGTGGCGTGTGCTAGCTTGGCGTGCAGTTTGTTTCGAATAAATCAGTTGCGTATGCGTTATCATGCGAAATAAATGGCTACAAGTCTTGGCAACTACCGGGATCCCGTATCAACCAAGACAGCTTGTCCTGTAGCGTCACTTCGATCATTGGCAAGCCTTTGATCGTTGTCAAGCATAAGTGCACGCCATGGCAGTTTCTAAGCCCGCTTTGTTCAAAATGTTGCGACGTTCTAGCCGCCAATCTATGATGGGGTCTCACGCACGCAATGCAATGATGCAACAACACTAACACGCAATGATGGGGTCAAGTTTACAGCAGCCTCCGACCTGTTTCAGGCCCGATTTGACCCTGCAGCTTGTAACGCGCAGTTTGACGGTGGCTTTGTTGGAATCATTTCTTTCTGGGCAGGGGTCAAAACGATGTTATTACGCCATCTATTGATCGGTTTGCTCACAGCAACGTAAAACATGACGCCAGGTCATAAATCATGACACTAGATCATAAATCGTGCCGCCAGGTGTACCCACGCAGACACCTAGGCGTACCAGCTGTGGCCGTCCAGGCACTGTTAGGTGACAGCATTTCCACTCGTTCTGACCAGCCTGGTCGATCCACATGTTTGCGGACTAGAGACGTTAACTCGAGGCTTGCACTGGCGGTGCAGCGCCCGCGGCCCTCTGTGGCCCTACGGCTGGCGGCAGGCGTCCTGCGTTGTCACGTGACGCGAGCGAGCCTGCCCCGAGATATCAAGCTGGACGGTGACAGGGGTCCTGCGTTATCACGTGACGCGGGCGAGCCGGCGCGGGCTATAAAGGCGACCGGCGACGCCGCGCCGGGCTCCGCGCCGCGCCGCCGGTCGCCGAGTCGTGCTCCCACGCTCCGCTGGCTCTCCATCGACTTTGTTGACTCTCCATCGGTTCTGCCGACTCACCTCCGACGCTCCGCTGACTTCCATCGACTCTCTTCTGACTCGCCATCGACGCTCGGCGGACTTTCCACGGGTTCTCCGCGGTCCCACACGGACTCGACAGCGATTCCCCGTCTCCCCGTCGACCCCGGCGACGTGTTCGGCGGCCGCCATGTGTCGCGTCGCCGTCAGCGGCGACTCGTACGAGGCCGCGCTGGAGCAGCACGCCAGCCGGCGCTGGCGGCAGAAGCTGCGCACTTCGCGCACCCGCGTGGCCGCCCGGCTGAGGGCCGTCAACCACGGCTTCCCGGGCGCTCCTCGTGTGCCTGCTGGGCTTGCTTAATGTGCTGCTATCCGCGAGGTGAGGGGGGGGGGGGGGGCGTTGAATGCCGACGTTCATTTTTCGGCGGCCGCGCGTAGCCTCCGCGCTGACATCACTGGGGGTGACGCGCCATTGATTGAGCTTGATGGCTGGAGCTTTAAGCGCGTCAGATGCGGAGGCTTTTGACGTCCGACGTGCGTTGCTGAGCGTGTTTGGAGACTTGAATAGACAAGACGTGTGGAACGGTGTGGTGGGTGTGAGCAAGATATATTGAGCAGTTCCTACCGGGATCGATTTCTGTATAATTTTTGTATTTCTGTAGATTTCTGTCAAACTCGGGCCAATGTGGAGTAAAGGCCCTCACGGGAAGGTTTCATTTATCCTACTCACCTGCTTCCCATTGGCCTGTGCCCATTACCATCTGCTATCCATTCCTGATCAGTTGTACGTACGCATCTGTTGTACACCCGCTTCCACTTCCCCTACACTTCAATTTTGAATTGTGGAAGAGTTGGAGGAAAAGTTACGCCCCAACTCACTTTTTTGCGTGGATGATCACAAAAGTGGTGTGAGTGGGGCTAATTATGACTTGAATAAGCGCGATCAGCAATATTTTGCAATGATTTCTGAATCTGCTCAACATTTCGTAAACGCCTCACCCATAATGTTTCCAAAATTGTACCCAACCCAGCCCGTTATTGATTCCTTACGGGTATCCACGGATCCACTCAACTCAGCTCGTTACTCGTGCGAATAGGTGTGCATGGGTTTACCCAACCCGTGAAATCCCGGGCGGATATCCCCGTGAAATGCCCCAGTGTGCAGGCATGCGGGAGCCGATTGTTGGACCGGCCGTGCTGGCGGTCCGCCGCGTGATCGACTGCGGCCGCTGCCGCCTCCAGCCTTACCGACGTCATGGCCTGCGGGCACCACGCGACCGCTACTAGGCGTGCAGTAACGATCCGACTGCGAGCCGTCTGTAGTAGTGAATAGCTGGCCGCTGTGGCGCGACCTAGGCAAAGGTCACCGTCGGAGCGCGCTTACAGCGCCGCTGGCCAAGCTGGGGGCGATATGTCCGCTGTCAGACATTTCCTGCTAAAAGGGTATGGTTTTAAAGGGGTGTTATGAGCTGCTTTTGGAATGGTTATTGTCCGGCTCGCTGTTAAACATTATTCTTCATGTAACTGGCGTGCACCCAAGCATGGATTACCCAAGGGTGGCTCGTAGTGTAGGTACCTACTACCCTGAGCCTTTGGACCTATTTAATCGGGTCCGCAGAGTCCGACGGAAACCAATCATATAAAAATGTACCAAATAATTATCGGAGACCAGCATGACGTGAATACACATTGGGCTGTTCTGATGATGGTGAAACCCACCGCTATCAATAGTTGACCATTCTGTCCTTGATAGACATTATACCCCTTACGGTTTGGAAAAGCGTGGTCTCGGATTAGCTCGAGGTGCGCGACAACCCAAGTAAAGGTTGTCGGGCGGGTAACACCGTGCCTTGAACCCGTGCCACAGGTCACCACGAAATGTACTACACTGCTAACGTCGTAGTAGACAATCCCATAAAGTTGCTTGTTGCTTATTTTGCATTTTACTACGTATTGTTATAAATTTGCGCATTGGTTTTGCGTTAGAATAGGAATTACCGAAGCGAGTTGACAACAAGCCTGTGGTTCTGCAAACCACCGCATGCTGTAATCGTGAGCGGTGTCTGATGGCCACGAAGGCTTCGCCGTTTGAGTCACCAAGTCGCCATGGCTGGGAAGGGACCGGGGGCGTATTTCGAATGAAAGAAAATCGTTGAGAATTCGAAAAAGTTCTGAAATCGTAAAAATATCGTACTTGGCGCGGCTGTTCTTCCAGGTATTTCCATTTTTCATGTTGGGGTTGTTTTGACGCATGAAAAGCGTTTTTGTCGCCAGTTTAAACATCTGAATGAATTCTTGTCACATTCCCCTTCCCCATGGGTACAAAAAGTGTCATTCAGCACACCACTGTTTTCAACTCTGATAATCGCTGCGAGACCAGTTCTCAATTTTCTGTGCTGTTTTTTTTCTCAAAACTTGTGTCCTTGCTCGTCATAGCACGACACGCTAGAGGGAAAAGTGAAACAAATGCCGAACGCGCGTTCCTGCTTGCAGTGCCATGATTACGTGCTGGCGCTGCTCTGATCCAGAAAACAAGGATACCGGGGGCGATTCGCAGTCTGAAATTGTGTCGCAGCCTAGAAAAGGCTGCGGGCCGCCGTTGTATGGTAAATGAAACTGGGGAGCTGTTCTGGATGACTCAGTCACTTTACGTAGGCTTTGGCGCTGCCGATCCCCAATCCCAACCAGCAGTGGAGACCAATGGAAATGCCTGCCCGCTAGTGTCATGTGTTGCATGTGCTTTGTGTTTCTCGTGTGGGCCGCCCGTCGGGCCGCCCGGACCCGTCCGTCCGACATCGCCGCCTCGGCCCGGCAGGATGGCGTTCCGGGACGGCAGTCTGGTGCTGCGCTGGTCCCACGGCGGACCGGGCCGCGTCCTGCTCGACACCAGGTCACTGTGGCCCGCCCGACCGGGACACGCCTGCCGACACGTCTCTACGTCTGGTGAGAGTGCGCGCCGCTCCCGACTCCCGGCCGTGTCAGCGGCGCCCGGACTGGGGTCGAGCGTAGGCGCGCACATCTGCAGTCGACTCAGATCGATGCTTAGTTTAAACTTAAGCAGCGTTGAGAAACGACGCAAATTGACGTTCTTCATGCAATGTTCTTCGCGCTTAATTCACGATGTTCCTCTTTCCTCACATGCTCTTCGCTGTGAACTTCGACGCAGTTGTGATCAGACGCATTTCACCGCGCACTCTGTCGGCAGGTCCGCGAACGTCCAGTGAGGGCGGGTCCCGCTGGGCGTCGCGGCTCGGCACGTACCTGCGCTCGCTGCGCTGGACGCCGATCCCACTGGGCGTGGGGTTCGCGCTGATCGCGTACCAGCAGTACCGGCACGTGCTGGTGCGCGAGCGCAAGCGCACCGCCGAGGGGGGCGTGCACGGGCCCGTGATCGCTCGGCCTTGGGAGGTGAGGGGGAGGGGGCGTGGGCGTGCTCGCGCCGTCCGGGATGACACGTTCCGACTGGTGCGGTGTCCATGGTGGCGGTCAGACCGCAACGGGGCCGGCGGAGTGCATGGTTGACTGTTCACCGGAGGGGGACTGGTGTTAATCCGAATCAGGTCGCCTAGCTCTGCAGGCTTTTCGCGGGATTCTGCAGTGTAACGCAACGCAGATGTGACAGGTGTTTATGAACTGCGAAGACGGACGGCCGCATGCTGGAAGGGAAGACCTGTGACACAGCCGTTTGAGATGTACTCGCCCTAGTCCGCACAGCCACGTCTGTGTTATTTCCACCCTGTTCGAGTGTCGGCCCTGCCACTCGCGGCCCGGGTATGCCGGCGTGAGTCATGGCCCCGGCTCACGGGCCGGGTCTGACGGCTGTGTCGTGTCGCTGCCGACCAGGTGAGCGCCTACCGACTGCTGCCGCTGCGGAGCCTTAGCCGCGCCTGGGGCTGGATCAACAGCTGCTACCTGCCCGTCTGGGCAAGGAGGCCCGTGCTCGGCTGGTCAGTCGTTTGCGCTCGGCCACTGGCGACCGCGCCCGCGTTTCTCTTCACGGTGGAATTCAGCAGCCGTGAATGTGTTGTGGATTGAGTAACTGCGTAGCCGGCTGTCTTGCGATTATTTTGTGCAAAGCAGTGGAAGCATATGCCTAGATGTCCTCTAGCGATGCTATAGTCATAACAGTTGTAACAATATGAAACGAGCAATCACTTTTTTCGTGGAACTGACCCGAAATGGGGAAAGGAGTCCGTCAGGCGTGTGCTGCTGTTATTAGCCTACAGCAACAACCTTAGCACAGGCTGTCTGTGTGCGCCGCTTCGGCCAGCGGCCGTCTGGTGCATCCCATCTCAGCCATCCCATCCCAGCCCATTTCCGCCATCCCATCCCATCTCAGCCATCCCATCTCATCCCATTTCAGCCATCCCATCCCATCTCAGCCATCCCATCACATCTCAGCTATCCCATCCCGTCTCAGAGTCGGTTGCTCTGCTGGTCGCCGACCACAGGATCCCCATTAGGCCCTCCTTGTCTGTCAGTAATGGACAACGATCGGTTGGATCCCCGACCGGTTCCTAACCGCCTTCCGCTCGGACTGATGGCAGTTCGTGAGATCCCCATCCCTCCTCCCCGCCTGTGGTCTGACTGGCCGCAGTCCGTGGGATCCCCATCTCTCCTCCCCGCCTGTGGTCTGACGGGCCGCAGTCCGTGGGATCCCCACCTCTCCTCCCCGCCTGTGGTCTAACTGGCCGCAGTCCGTGGGATCCCCATCTCTCCTCCCCGCTTGTGGCCTGACTGGCCGCAGTCCGTGGGATCCCCACCTCTCCTCCCCGCCTGTGGCCTGACTGGCTGCAGTCCGTGGGATCTCCATCTCTCCTCCCCGCCTGTGGTCTGACTGGCCGCGGTCCGTGGGATCCCCATCTCTCCACCCCGCCTGTGGTCTGACTGGCCGCAGTCCGTGGGATCCCCATCTCTCCTCCCCGCCTGTGGTCTGACTGGCCGCAGTCCGTGGGACTCCTTCCCGCCTGTGGTCTAACTGGTCGCGGTCCGTGGGATCCCCATCTCTCCTCCCCGCCTGTGGCCTGACTGGCCGCAGTCCGTGGGATTCTTCCCCGCCTGTGGCCTGACCGCCGGCCGCAGCCCGTGGGACTCCTCCCCGCCTGTGGCCTGACCGGCGGCCGTTCGGCAGGTACGCGCGGACGTTCGGCTGCCAGCTGGAGGAAGCGGCCGAGCCGGACCTGCTGCAGTACGACAATCTGGGCGCCTTCTTCCGGCGGGCGCTGCGGCCGGACGCCCGGCCCATCGACCCGTACAGCTGCCTGGTGAGCGTCGCACGCCGCACACCGCACCCGCCGGCGCGGTGGACCGCACCGCCGCACCAAGCTCAGGACGGATGACTGGACGGGGACAAACCGTGGGATCCCCACCTCCTCACCCCATCAGAGCTCTGACTGACTGCTGTCCGCGGGATCCCACCTCCCCTGGTGTCCACCCTGATGTGGCGATGCATGGCACATCGTATGGGTGTGCAGTGACGGGGCGCCAGACTGACTCGCTGGAATCGGCACTGTGGCAAAGGGCACCGGATTCGCCCGTGACATCCGCGGCTCAGGACCGGCGCACGCGAACTGGCGGCTAAACCCTTGGGTGCGGAGCAGTGCCGTTCGTTGACGTGCGTCAGGCAGCACCAGACACCCGCCAGCACATGAGGTCTGTCTGAAGGCGTGCCCGGCGTCAGCTGAGCGTATGATGACTGTGCTGCGGTGGCAGGTCAGTCCCTGCGACGGCACGGTGCTGCACCTGGGTCCGGTGGACTCTGGCAAACTGGAGCAGGTCAAGGGCGTCACCTACACGCTCAATAAGTTCTTGGGACCGGCCGACTGGGACACGGAAGCCCAGGTATGTGCGCTGACGTTATTGTATCACACCGGCGGTCGTTGGCGTGGGTGTTGGTGTGGGTGTGGGTGTGGGTGTGGGTGTGGGTGTGTGGGTGGGTGTGTATGGGGTTGTGTTGGTGTGTGGGTGTGGGTGTGGGTATGGGGGTGTGTGGGTGTGCGGGTGTGCGGGTGTGGGTGTGGGTATGGGGTGTGTGGGTGTGAGTGGGTGGTTGG
Organism: Pollicipes pollicipes; assembly: GCF_011947565.3. Classification (NCBI taxonomy): domain Eukaryota; kingdom Metazoa; phylum Arthropoda; class Thecostraca; order Pollicipedomorpha; family Pollicipedidae; genus Pollicipes; species Pollicipes pollicipes. Next base: position 35,725,882 of record NW_023597054.1, on the reverse strand, counting down.
GTGGGCGGGTGGGCACAGTATGGTTGCGTGTTCAACGCACAGTATGGTTGCGTCGAGGTGGAGGATTTGCTGAGCTGCTGTCTGTATTTGACGATGAAATCCTGACATAGGCGATGGGTTTTCTCAGTGTTTTACATCGACCCAGACAATTAGTGTCGCCTTCTTGCAGCCATGTTATGTAAACAACAGGATTTTGATGCTGACCGTAGCTGGCCTTTAGTATACTGTAGATGCTAGTAAAGAATATAGCGGTCATTGCAGCAGAAACAAAATGTTACATATGTTCAAGATGTCGCATAACTAGTTCCTGATTCAAATATTATCAATACATTTCAGTGATTGCGTGGCATTGTCTTCAAATGGCCGTCATTATTTCATCTCCCACTCTCATTCTCACAGTTTATCACAATGACTGTGCGCTATCTTCGTTTAACCAGCACCTCCTGGCATGTTTGTCCAAGTTCGGCTGTTTCCTTATATCTCATAGTGCTGACGAACACGAAGCCGTGAGGTCTTCCTACTTATATCAAATTATTTTCAATGACCGCTCTGTAATACTGGAGGACCAGGAGCTCCAACTCCTCTTCACGTACGCCATGTGAAATGTAAAATCGCGAATTTGGCACATTGCACGGCCGTGTGGTCAGCGCCACGTCCTCCCCTCCCACTTGCTAAGGTTATATGCTAGTTTGGAAAGTCCGCTTTTAAAGACAACAGTCCGACTTACTGAAAGGTGCTACTGAGCTGATGTCTGTGGTGGACGGTGTGTGTGCTTATTGTAGAAACAAGTTGGGAGCGTGTAAACGGACTGCGTTTGAAGATGCCAGTGTTCGATGGGGTGTCAATTCTCATCTTCCTGGAACGATTCAGCATGAATGATTGTGTTGTAGTTAATTTTTCATTGAACTAAGACATCCGCTATTTTTTACTGCGTGCACGATTGCGAACGCTCGAAACCTGCCCGTCCACGGGCGATCAGACTTGTCAGGTCGGCGGATTGTGTGGCCGCCCGCGTGACTAAGAGTGCGTGACCTCAGGCGGATGCCGAGTCGGAGGGGACGGACGCGTGCTACCACCAGCGGCTGGTGACGTCACCCGGCAACACGCTGTACCACTGCGTCATCTACCTGGCGCCGGGCGACTACCACCGGTTCCACGCGCCGGCCGACTGGACGGTGCGGCACCGGCGCCACTTCCCGGGCGACCTGCTCTCGGTCAGCCCGCTGGTAGCCAACTGGATCGCCGGCGTGTTCTGCCTCAACGAGCGCGCCATCTATACGGGACGCTGGCAACAAGGCTTTTTCGCGTTTGCCGCTGTCGGCGCCACCAACGTCGGGTCGATTCGAGTGTACTGCGATGAGGTAAGGGGCAGCGCGTGTGTGGGTGTGGTGGGGGAGGGGGAGGTCGTTAAAAGTTACTGTTTTTTCTGGCTGTGCTATAAAAGTTGGTCCAATTTTGCAAGCGTAACATTCGTTTTCGGAGTGGGAATGGTCGGCCAGCGTCATTCATCCGTCGAAACAGATGTTCTCGTGCCCAGGAGCATGACAATGGCTGAAGTGTTAACGATGATTAAGCGTCATAGTCTTCGGACCATGCGACACCACACGCATAAAGTTGGCTCGTCACCCGGGGCCTGTTGTGATCCGATCATCCCAAACTAAGGGCATGACCTGCGCCACCGGAGGATGAGATGCGCCGACTCCTGGCTTGATTATTGCCCTCTTAGTTGGGGGTGAGGGACGGATCTGGGCTCCCAGTGCGGAAGCAATGTGATTAATTTTATGAAACATTACTTTGACACGTACCTTAAACGTGCTGTATTGTTTGGCGTTGCAGTCAATACCTGACTTGGAATCTTATCTATCGTCATCTGCTTTGTGCAACCTGTCTTTTTCTACAACGGTGGTTTCATTCCCTAAACAAACGACTTTTACCAAATAATGAAGTTTTCGTTGAGAATAGCACCATAAAAGGTGGCTGTGTACGCTGGGATAATGGGAGCCAAGATCCTTAACCAACATCTGGCGAGGCGGTAGGACGCTGAGGCATTTATGTATCAAGTGAAAGAACAAGCCCTGAAAAACACAACAGCAAACAGCATGCCGTGGTCATTGTGATGGCCTTTGACATGGTTGTGATGGCATTCCCCGGCCTTTTACCGCTGATTTTTTTTCCAGATTCGGCGCCCCTGTGTTGGTATACTGCGACACAGCAGGGCCGGGCGGAGCGTCCACCAGACGCTCCCTCCGGCCCTGCTGTGACCTGCGCTGCCGACCTCGGCACGTGCTGAGGCGGTGTGCCGACCGTCGCCATCCTGCCGAGCCGTGACCGGCCGTGACGTGACGTGACGTGACCCGCTGTCGCCAGGCGCTGCGCACCAACAGCGGCCGTTGGAGGCCCGGCGAGCACTTCGACTGGCGTCCGACGCCGGCCGACGCCGACCGGCCGGCCGTCTGCAGCAAGGGCCAGCCGTTCGGCGAGTTCAACCTCGGCTCCACCATCGTGCTCGTGTTCGAGGCGCCCAAGACGTTCGAGTTCTGCGTGCGGCCGGGCGAGGCGGTGCGCATGGGGCGGCCGCTCTGTGAGCGGGTCAGCTAGCCTGCCGCGCCGCCCAGTCCGCGGGGTTGCCGGCCGCTCGGCGGGCCCGCAGTCGGCCCGCGCCTGGCGCACCCGTCGGCCCCCGCCGGCTCCGCGGGGCGCCGGCGCTCATCCGTGATTGGAGGTCACAAGCGAGGCCGCGGGGCCGTCCGTGATACGGCCTGATCCAGCGTTTGGCCGCAGGTGGCGACTGCGCTCCTGTCGCTCTGGACGCGGCGTGACTGCGGGGATCGCGCTCGGGGGCGGGGTGCGGTGGCCATTTGGTCGGGGGCGGAACGACGCGGACGCCTAGTCTGGGGCACGGGAGGGAGGGCGATGCGTGAGCATCAGGTCTGAGGCTGCTATCTGGGCAGTGCGGAGTGCCATCAGGTACATGATTTCGGCAGTGGGGTCAAGTTGCCAATGCTGTTGGCTTGGGCTCTAAGCGGACGTCCGCCCCTGTATTCTGTTGTCCCAGGTCTGGTGTCCGCCACACTGTATTCATGGCAAGAGCAGCCAGCTTTGGATATTTGGCGTGCTCTGACGACGGACGACGGACGACGGGGGACGTTTTTGGCCATTTTCAGCCGTGTGATTGTGTTTCCTTATGGTCAAGTCTGAGACGCTTCTGTTGGTGCTGCCGGACGTGGGTGTGGTACGCGCCGCAAGCTGTGGCAGCTGCCTCGTTTGTTGCGTGGCTGGGCTCCATGCCGTTTATGCAGGGTGCTGACGAGCCGCCGGCGCGCTGGACCTCACTGTGATTGCAGTCCTTGGCGACGAAAGGCTTCCAACGCTCCGTTCCCCGGCGGCCAGCTGGTCCCTTTGGACTGCTCTGAGAGCTGGGCCCTTCCGCGACCACTGACAGGCGTCGGCCGGCCGTCCCGCTGCCAGGACGGACACCCGCCGACTCGCCTCGCGTCTCGCTGTCGCGGTAGCTCGCTGGCTCGGCGTTGGCAGCGTCAGCAGCGACTCCCTGGCTCAGTGTCGCGCTGCTGTCGCGGCGGCGCTCTAGCTGGGCGCGGTGGCGAGGGCACGCGCCTGTGATGGCCGTCGCCGAGAGCGTGCCTTTGGCCGCGGCGGTGCAGCGTGCCTGGCACATACTCCGTCGGAGCCGGCCTGCACGGCCCCGCCCAGGGCCGGCCGAAGCCCGGCACTGGGGCGGCAGGGTGACTGAGAGCATGGTCGGGCCCACATTAGCATTCTGGGACGACCGTTTCACGGGGACTGTAGCGCGTTAGCAGTAAGCCGCCGTAATGTGTTTGCTGTTGCATCTAGAGCACGTGGCTACCCTCTCACCAGTCTCAGTGAATAGGCGAATCATTAGCACGCCGTGAGAGGGTTGAGTTGGACGAGGGCTCGGCAGGTGGGGCAGAGAGCTAAAACTGTGGTGTAAACCTTGCCGTCGCTGATCCTGTTGGCGCGCCCTTTGTACAAGGCGGCAATGTTTTGGGTAAAACCGTATGGTAATTGACAGGAATGGTCGGAACGTACCGCGTTGCGCGGCCTCGCGCATCGGTCCGTGAAGGATGGCGCCCGTGATATTGGCCTTAGCTGACCCCAGACGGGGTCTGGCGGGGCGCGGCGCCGGTTGTCCGGCCGACCTTGGCGCGTCGCTGTCCCCGGTGCAGGTCGTGCCGCTGGTCGGGGTCACAGGGTCTGGCAGGAGGCTGCAGTCGGCCCCACCGACCGGTGTCATGTAACCCCCCCCCCCCCCTACGATTCCCCTTCCTGCAACTGGTCAATCTGTCGTCGTAAGGGCCCCGGGGCTCGTAGAAACTCAGCGTTTGCTCCCGCATCTGCCGCTTCAAGCTGTCTGCCGTGCAGTGACCGGCTTAGGATCAGCCTGTGTGCGTGTGCGACAGGTTCATGCTCATGTTACGTGTGGGCGGGGATCAGAGAGCGAGTGCTGCATTTATATCATCGAAATATATGAAACATTTCGGCTTCAGACCGGCTGTGAGCACTGGGTCGTCTTGTTTACGCGCCGTCCAGGTCGTATTGCTGCGGTAAAAGCGCACAACCCTGAATCCGATGCTCCGTTTGGTATTTATCTAATACGGTTTTTGTCACTGATCCACTGAAATTTTTTTGCACACGCTTTTTTGTGGTTGCGCGTTCAGTGGCTATGAATTCGGATTCGAACCCGAACGGATGTATTCCGTACTCAAGTGTATCAGACGGAGATAACAGCATGCTACGCGAAAGGCGGATCGGTAGAGCTTTGAGGAACGAGATCTTTCTGTTTCTGCCGGAAGATGTCGGTATAAGTATGTTGGGCTGAACAGCCCCGATGCGGCAGCGAGTGATGGCATTCTGCCCTGCTGGCATTCACGTAGCTTCAATTGACTGGCGACAGCCTACAGAAGTCTTGCGAACCATACCTCCAAATGGGCACGCGGTCTCTGTCATTCAGATAAGCTCGCCTGGGATCCAAATGCTCTTCCTTCAAGGCTCACAGGGGCTTTGCATTTGAATCGCACAATTAAGGGTGCAAGCCTTTCGCCAGTGTTATTTTGCGTTCTGGCTCAGTATAACCTGCAGGAGTTGCACCATTACTACCCGTCTGCCTATGCCCGAATCCCATTGCTCCAACATGTTACGAATGGGTTGAAGGGCATCATGTAGTCCCGAGTCACGAGGCAGACTGAGAGGACGCGCCAGCACCACTGAATGACAAACTTTTACGCATGTTTAAATGTTGATACATGACTCAGACATTGCAACATACGTGTGCACACATCTGATGTGTAGGTCGCCGATAGGGAAATGGCTAAGCTGCGCATGTGAAAAACCGGAGGTGCGGGTTCGCTTCCCCGCGGTGTCCGTCCTTTTTGCCAGGGTGAGGGGCAGCCGAGAGGGCGTCATAAAACATCAACCACACTACAGCTCTGGTGTCGGCAATGCTACTTCCACCGAAATAGAGTACTCGTATACAGTTGTACGCATCATCAGGGTTAACAATACTATGGTAGGGTAATTTAGAATAATTCGACTTATCAGGTGTCGGCGCATCAGTGAGGCGCAAGATCCCAGAAGCGTGCGTAAACCTCAAGTAATGCGTACTACTCTGTTCCTACCAGACAGAGCTACCTAAGAAATGCAACGCAATTTATCAACATGTTACAATGATATGTTAAAGGTTATTTCAATGTCAATCGTGAGCAAGATTTTAAACATTCTTTACCGTTTAGATGAAAGCAGGCGGCACCAGGAAATTGTTGCCCTTGGTGTTTTTTGTTCCCCGTTTGTGCTCTTTTATGAGGAGGACCTACATTACTGCTACTTACTGCATTACTGCATTACTGCCGGTCTTGCCTTTGAGTCGTAACAAGACATTGTCATGACGTGGCATGCTAAATATTGTTCGCGGTGACGACGTCTTGTAGTGAGCGACCCAGCGCCGTAAACTTAAGAATCGCAGGTGCGTTATTCCGCACATTCAGATTCAGATTCAAGACGTGTGGGTTTTAACCCGACTTGAACGTTTCTTACACATGATCTCAAGGATGCGCCACGAAACTGCACGATGTTTTTCTAACTAGTCAAAAGGACGTCTTTAAATAACCTACGGAGGGCACCTTGAACGCATCTTAAAATGACGCCAAAAAGATGTTTTGAGATGATGCCAGCAATTCGTAAAGACCAAATGTCAAAAAACGGAGGCTCTTGGAATGTCTCACTGTGATATCTTCAAAGAAGCTAAAAATACTTCGGCCATTAAAAAAGCAGAGATATGACGTTAAAAGGCGTTGTCAAATAACGCTGTCAGGGCTGCTCGAAATGCCTTGTCAGTCCTGTGACGCTATTCTGACGTTTGGTAAACGTCTTCAAGTTCTTGGTACGGCAGTGATAACGGTGATGGTATTCTGACGATTCAAGCATTTTTGTGTACCAGGCGAGGCTAACGTCAAGGGTCAAGATTGTTTGCGTATATTTTTGTTGTGGATAGAACATTTTCTGTGAATTTTTAAGTGTCGTGGATTCTGGTTGCAAATCGTCTATTTTTGCTCTGAAAAGCTGGATTATACGATTGCATGCCAAAAATGTGCGATTTGCGCTAAATATCGACGAACTTCTGTTTTGAGAAACTGGCTACAGTTTCTACAGTTAGGTTCGAATTTCTAGGGAGCAGAGCTTCCGATGATCTTCGGCGGTGTCTGACGGGAGAATCAAATGTGATGTTGCTGAAGCATTTCGATATGAGCTCGAGTGAAGCATTTCGATATTGGCCCAGCTGAAGCGTTTCCACATCGCCCCTAGTGAAGCATTTCGATATTGGCCCTGGTGAAGCATTTCCATGTCGGCCCTAGTGAAGCATTTCGATATTGGCCCCGGTGAAGCATTTCCACATCGGCCCTAGTGAAGCATTTCGATATTGGCCCCGGTGAAGCATTTCAGTATCGGCCCTGGTAAAGCATTTCGGTATTGGCCCATTTTGATGCACGTTTCACGAAATGAAATGTGGAAAATGTGTACGGTGTGGACTGTGGAACAAATATGAACCGATCTCTCGACAATTATCACACGGGGCTGCGGCTGCCCACGGACTCTGTTTGGCAAGGGCGCCGCTACCAAGGGGACGCAGTGGGCACGATCCTCTTTACTATCTACTATCCCGGTTAATGGTACCGGTTTTGTTTGAAGTAATCGACCCGATATAATGATGCAAATATGATGCCACACTCGGTGCAAGGTCGAAAAGCCCATGTGATTGCCTGCCCTTTATCGCAGTAAGTAGTACAGATCGCTTGTAAAGTTTGGCAACACCTGAAGTCATGTGAGCGTGTGGCTGGTGACTGATGGCTATCCCAGAAAGAGAAAGCTGTGTAAGGTTTCTCGGACCAGACCCTCGCTCCATGAACCACATCGCCGTTTGAGGAAATGGCTTTACTTGATAAGAGCAATTTGTGTCGCGCATGCGCTATGTGCTTAATTACCGAATTCAGGTGTCTATGCAGCCATACACTTTGCGTTATGAAGCGTGGAACAAGACTGGAAGGAAGCGTTTCGGACAGTGCCGGATTTGGGAAGGCTGTACTCCGCCTCCTCCATTCCCACAAGGCACAGGATTCGAGGTTCTACCCATGCTTGCACACAGGCGTATATTGGAGTTGCGTCGTGAATGCAGAGAGCTGGAAGAGGGAGAGAGGGGCATCCCTCTCACCAATAGAAGATGAGTCTCGGGTGGAAGAATATAGTCAGCCAAGTGTGTGTTTTTATTTTTTGTAATGCTGCCTTGGTAAAGCAGTTAAATAAGAAGTCCGTAGCACTGCATTCAAGAACCAACCGTCGGGCTGCTCCGTTGTTATTGGAAAAACTGCATCGCCATGTCAATGCCTGCATTATTATCAGTTTTGGTGCGAAAGAAAGTGCGAGACGCAATGCTCCACCGCTCTCTGTTGTCAGCTGAAGCCTGGACTGACGCTCCACCACTCTCCGTTGTCAGTTGAAGCCTGGACTGACGCTCCACCGCTCTCTGTTGTCAGTTGAAGCCTGGACTGACGCTCCACCGTTCTCTGTCGTCAACTGAAGCCTGGACGCCTGAATGTCAACGCTGTCATACCAGATGATACGCTTCTGTGGCACGGGACAAGTCCGCACATGAATTTACGCTTTGCCTAAACGTACCTAGGAGAACCTACGCTGGTGACGGATGGGGGGAACGCCGGACGCGAATGCATTGGGAGCAGCACGCTAGGTAATTAGTCCTCACTGTTCTCAACGCCTCCGGGCGTGATGAAGCCCATAGAACATCAACTGTCAACATCGGCCTTGGTTTTGACATCTCTGTAGCTATTTTGTATGGTCATTATCATATCTGAAGATGGCATCCAGCGGCGGAGGCACAGCAGTCCATCGGCTCGCGTGCACGTCTCTTGTCTAAGTAAGTGCTTAATGTTTGAGAGAGAGGAGGGGCAGGTTACCTCAACTTAATGATGCCCTCAAGACGATGTAATGTTGTACTTGACTGCCCACCATATTGCATGAGCTCGTATATTGTATGAGATAATGGGCTATGACGTTATGCCCCTGGAGTCCGTTGGTGCCGTTGTTCATAAATTTTTACGCTCCTGATTATTTACGGTCGACCATCTAGCGCTAATTGTTATCATCAGTGTCACTTACCTGGACTTACCTTTACCTTTGCAAAATGAAATGAAAGCGATCGAGAGAAGGGTGGGTTGATGTACTTGGTTCAAGCATTGCGAATTATAGTTGGAATAGGAAGGTGGACAAGTACATATTACAAGCAGACACTGAGCGAAAATTTCGTCAGGGACAAATGTCAAATTGTTTTCTGAAATCTACGAAATTTTACCAAATTCCTGCGAAATCATCCACGACCTAGTCAACATCTCGCCTCAGTGGAGAGGAATGGGAGTGCGAATGATCTTCTTTCCCCACCCCTTGGCTACGCCCCTGATAGTGGGGGTACGTATGTTGGCGGGAAGCAATCACTTGAATCACCTGGATCATGTCGCCATTAAGGTTCGATTTAGCATGACAGCAGGATCGTTGCGCTTGTTTTGTGTTTGAGAGTTGCGTGAGAGTGAGAGTGAGAGTGTTATCATTTTGTCACCACTGTTGACGCATGTGTCATGTCAATACAACGTACGTCTTATTTCAACGCATGTGGGACGTCGCTGAAAGTGCAGTTTGTCGGCAGGCAAGCCTAGACGCCCAGGGCCCGTTCACCGAGTGACAAGCACGTGACAACATTTGAATGTGCAGGTGCAGGCCAACTACTGTGCATGTTAAACCAAGTCGAATATCGGAGCTGGATTTTGTGCGACATTTGAGCATCAAAAAGCCGTTTTGTCACGCCTTTTGATGCAGGTGGTATTTTCGCCTTGTCTTGTTGGCATTTATGCGGCTCGCTTACACAACGTCGTTTTGTTTAACAACGGAAAGTAACCCCAATGACCACGAGCGATAAAATAGGCTTCACACAGTGTAAGGGATTGCAATTATTGTTTTGTTTGTTATCTTATCGTTTGGTGACCAACGAAAAGCCACGAACTTTACAGCAGTGCGAACTGAACATGCGTGGAAACGGGCCTGTAGCACAAAATTTGACGGCTAAGTGGTCATTGTGCCACCGTTTTTGATGTCTGCCATAGATAAGGTTGTTTTTGTTTTACCAACATCTGTAGGCTAAGACTTCACTGGGTGACTGACGAACACCGGCACCCGTGGTCCGTCCTTGATCGACCAGGGAATGACTAGGATTCGTTGCCACCGTTCTTTTTATTGCTTTGTGTCTATGCTTACTCGACTAACGATTGAAATGTTACGTTGGGTGATACTCGATCACTGAGCGATATATCTGTTAAGTTGTCACACGGTGTTTCTATTTCGATAACACAGCAAGCTACGCAGATCAACGGTGATGAAGATTGTAATTATTCACTGGTCTTCTGACGGACGAACATTGGATGTCAGCGCCTTCCATTCAATGCCTCCATGTCCGCGCATCTGCGGGTTGGTGCCGTGGCTGACGTCACCGCCAGGTTTTGTAAATACGGCTGTTCCATTCGATGCGATTAACTCACCCGTTCTCCATGTGGCCGTCGGCCAGGAAGACACCACGCTCTGGTGCCTCCGGCATTCGCCACTTCCGCTGTCACCTCTGTTAGCCAACCTGAATCATTAACGTTCCGAGACGGCCACCGCCCTGTCCAGCTGTTTAGCGTCCGCTTGCATTTCACGGGTCCCATTCTGTTGCACGCGGGACAAGGTGTCAGCCGTAACCATGATCATAATCGCCCATAAGGTGACAGTTGGGCTGTGCACGGAGTGCGCCTGAATATAAGGAGACAAATGCAATGCAATACAGTCAACCAGATATTTTCCAGTGCATACCACGAATGAAAACTAGTTAAGGCACAACGGAACTGCCTCTGATACACGTTTCCAATGGGTATGTTAGACTAGCCTGCATTGTAATGACAGTAAGCTGAGCATTTAATATTCGCGCTAACTGACAGCCGCACCGGAACAGGCGAACCTCTCGGTTTAATAAATTCTCTTCCCAGGGAATGGACGAGTCCGTCGTTGAAACCTAACATGGTTCAGAGAGCCCAACACCCACTTCACCCTCCCCCCGCTCCCTGCGCTGTTGCCCCTCTCACAGGTCCCGGACGGCCACGTGGTCATTGTGTCGGTGCCGACCGAGCCGAAGCGGGGTGCGCCGGCCAACACCGAGGGCGGGCCACCTGCCGTCGACCGTTCTTACACGCCATTAACCACAGCGCAACGCCGCCCGCCACCACTTTATTGCCACTCCAATACGGATTATTGAGCTAATGTCGGGTGGCCATTTTAGCGCGCGGCCATTAGCCGGCGCGGACCGGTCCCGGCCGCCGCCGCTGTAATGCATCACAGATGAGGACGGCCCAGTGCGCCCGCCGCGCATTACACCCGTCGGTGGTCGGAGCACGGGCTGCGCGCGCGCCGCAGCCGGCCCGTGACGTAATGGATGTCGCGCGGCACCAGCCCGCCCCGCCGGCGCGATCGCCACGACACGTTTTTGCCGCCGTCGACCAGTTTTTTAGAGAGGGGACAGAGGCAGCTTCACAATTATAAGTGTCGCGCCCTCGCACTGTTAATACGCGTGGCATGCTAGCACCGGATGGTCTGCGTTCGGGGTGGGTTCGTTGGCGGAGTCGCGCAGCAGTTACGGGCGCAGCAGGTGTGAAGCGGCGCCTGACGCTGGGGTGGAGCAGAGCTCCGAGCACGAGGCCTACGACTGCCAGCTGAGGTCGAGTCGGCCTCAGCTGGAGTCACGGTAGCCTGGTATGACGAGGGTCCAGCGTCAGCGGACAGCGAAGGCTGGGAGCGGGCTTGGAGTGAGGTCCGGCTAGATCAACCGGTCTTGCCCACATGTATCAATGGCCCAGAGTACCTCAAATATTTCTGTCGCGCATGTGGGCGCAGGTAACTGGAAACAGTTTTTTTAAAACACCAGTTCTAAGTTTAAACACCATTTTTTCTTAAACACGATTTCAATTGTAAAAATCCCCTTTTCGCTCTGCACGTTTTGTGGTCTAATGTGTTCGCATAACGTGTACTCGCACTGCACGCACAAGCAGCTGGCCGCATGCTGTTGTATTACATGCTGGACGTGCTCCGTTAGCTGCATGCTCCCATCCCTCCCGTCAGCACCGAGTCAAAGGTTCTCAGACCGTCCTCAGTCACCCGTGCCGGCGGCGGCGGCGCGGGCGCCGGCGCCGGCCAGCCGGCAGACAGGCCCCACCTTCATCGGGCCGCCGCCGGCCGTCGTCGACCCGCGCCGTCGGTCGCGACGCGCGTCGGCGCCGGCAGGTGCCCGGCGCGGCGGCGACTTCAAAGCGGCGCCGATCGTATCGGCGCAGCGGCGAGCGGCGCGCTGCCCGCAGACAACGGCACTTTGATCGGGCGCCGCCGGCTCGTAATTCGCTGCTGATGGCGCGCTGGCGTAAACAGGCCGGCTTCTGTTGGCTGGCCGCTAACTGGCCGGCGACTGCATGCACGGTCGTGTGTTTGCACTGCAGCACGAAAACGATAAAAGCGCTCTTCTCCGTCGACAGCTTTGAACTTTGAGGCCCTGCGTTGTTGGTGGTGTTTTAGGATTCACGTCCCCGGCTCCGCCATATGTCACTTGATGAATGAAACAGGACAAAGTGGCGCGGGCACGGGGGTCCAGCCCGAGTTGATCTTGGCCGCGGTGACATTGACGTGATATCATTTTCTCGGAAGCGTGCTCAGCTCGCTCGTCGCCAGACCTTGTTCTGGCTGGGCGCGCCTAAAAGTGGACTCTGGTAATCGGACACCACAGGCGGCGGTCCAGTCACTTGCCCACAGCTAACCGCGCGCCCCCCAGCGACGTCGTCCCAAATCTGTCACTAATGAGCGTGAATTGAGCCTGTCCGAGCCCTGTCTTCCACAGCGGCGCTCGGTCGGCGCAGACAACAGACGCGCGGCGACTGCGGGCCGACCGGAAATGCGGCGGCCGGCGGGGCCAAATTAGTGGCCCGGCCCCCTCACTTCGCAGCGCGGCGGCAACGGCCACCAGGCCACGTTTTCCTGCGCCCTCCCCGTCACTTAGCAGCGGGCCGCAGTGTCACGCCAGGCCACCACTTCCTGGTCCCGTCACCTCCCCATCCCACTTAGCATCGCGGACGTCACGTGACACCAGGCGAAATCTTCCCGCGCCGTGTTTTCCAGCTGTTTTGCATTGCTGGCGGGACTGTGGAGTGGTAAGAGCTCTCTGCTGTTCTTTGGCCATGTTTTAACTGGGTGATTGATAGCGTTTTCTTGTCGGCACACGTGACTGTTGGCCGTGTTCGTCCACCATTATCAAAATGTTTCTTTTCTCCCCACGTCGCTGCGAGCGATGCTTCTCTGAGACAGACCGTGTGCCACTGCGGAGCGTCTCTTCACCGGGTCGTGTACATCACCTCCCTGCATGTGCCAAGGCGTCTCTACGTCGACCGCGTCGGCCGCGATGGCTCCTTGTCCAGCAGCATGTCGTCGAGCCCTCCCGGCGTCGGGCGTGCAGAGGCGGTGACGCCGTGTTCGCCGGTTCGTCTCGTTCACCTTGTCCTCTGACTCCCGGTGATGACCGTTTTGGCGGTGCTGACACAACGGTTAGCGGTCAGTGGTCCGTGGTCAGTGGTCAGTCGACTGGGTCCTCCGGCGTGAAGAACAGGCGAAACCCCGAGTCCTAGTTCACCGGTCAGTTTCCGAGGCGCCGGTCCAATAAGTGGTGACGGGATAATTACAACCGCCTGGTGCCGCCAGGAGCGAGGGACGGGGTAAAGCGCGGCCTGCGTGCCGGCCGGCCCGTCAACAGTGCCGGCCGCCGGAACCGCGGCCCCCGGGGGGCGGGGCTGCACAACAAGGCACTGTCGTGTCTGGGATACCCATCCCCTCTGTGCGGCAGGGCAGCCGTCCGCCGCCGGCAGCTATCACCGTAAATTTAAACAATTTCACCATTTACAGGTAATTTGGGCCAGCTTTGCGAACTGAGGCACGATGAGGACGTTAAAACACCTGTATAATCTGGATTTATGTTACAAATACGCGAGTCGGGATTTATGGTGTGCTCGTATTGTATTTTTATGTGACGGGTGTTGATTACTCTTAGCATTAATTGTGGCCTTCTGAACATAAAAGATGTCGACACCTAATGAACATTGAGTAAGAGCTGAATCCCTCCAAAAAGCCATGGTGTGTGTTTTCAAGGCTAAGTTGGACTGCCGGCTATGATAACCTCAAATGAGCATCCGGCGCCATGACCAAACTAGCACAAAATACTGAAAATCGTCCTTAATTGCTCAGACATCGCCTATAACTCGGATAGTCTGTAAAGGTGCCCTAGAATTCCAACCGCAGCGAGTTTTCTACTCGCCTTAGCTTCCAGCATGGCGTGCCTGCTGGCTACATTGGTGACGTTTGCGGTTGGTTTGATCGAACATTGACTGCGCTGTAAGATATGCCAGTCGGACTCCGAAACCTTGGACACCCAAAAGGTTCTAGAAAATATTTGAGCCTTTCGGACCCACTGTCGGAGACGTGCTACAGCCTGACCAAAGTTGTAGTGTGGTGAGGGCACATGCATTTGATTTTTGAAGTTTGCCGCAGCTATCAATGCTTCTTAGGGTGCGCACTGGTCGGCTTGCTACAATCAGTCAAAATCTTTTGTATATATATATATATATATATATATATATATATATATATATATATGTGTGTGTGTGTGTGTGTGTGTGTGTGTGTGTGTGTGTGTGTGTGTGTGTGTGTGTGTGTGTGTGTGTGTGTGTGTGTGTGTGTGTGTGTGTGTGTGTGTGTGTGTGTGTGTGTGTGTGTGTGTGTGTGTGCTGCAACTGCCGCCTTTACGGCATGTGCAATAATTATGCACACTATAGGTAATCGGCTTTGATTTGATTTGAGACCACATGTTCAAAACGCCAGGCTGTAGCTTTATGCTAATAACAGATTTACGTGAAATGTTCGTACCTTGTATAGTTATGTCGAACAATGTGGAGTAGGGTGCGCGTGCGGTCTTCAATCGGGATTGAAACTACAAACGCGTTCTTCTGATACGAGACTTCATTCCGTATTGCGCTAAAGCAATGTCCTGCGTCGTTCTGTAATTTTAGCTATTCCACATTTTGCTACAATGGCCAAGGTATGCGTTATGCTTAGGAACGGAGTTCCTTGATACATTCTCCTTCTCTAAGTGTCCAGCGAGGTCCGCTGTCGGCAGGACATGTAGCGGACAGCGTTCGCTGTGATGCTGCAGACCGATGACACGCTAAAACGGCGAGGCATCTACGTGTTTACTGATGGCCTTTCAGACCAACTGGGCTGCGCGGGTGGAGCGAAGTCCGGCGATTCAATGCCTGGCTGCGGCAGACCGCTTTGTCTCTTGGTCTGCGGTCGTACGCGCCAACTGACCACCTGTTGGGGGGGGGGGGGGGGCGGTGATCTCCCTTGTTTGTCCCTCCAGTTCATAATGGCTTTACGTGTCAGTATAGCTCGATTTATAATCCGCAAGAGTTAAGTTATGTTAAGTGGCAAAACCACGTTTCATTAGAGAAGCAGAGCTACCAACATTTGCTCAGCACATTATTTCCTAGCACCTCTCATGTGTTCACATTCAGCGTGTAATCGACGCCGAAAATGATCTCCGTTTGGCGCAACAAAGTTAGACCACAGGTGGGCTTAAAATATGTCTGGATGTCCAAATAAGTGCACACTTTTTAGGTGGACAGCTACAATAGTTCGGTTCCGGGCCTCCCCAACGTCCGAAACACGTCGGCAAGCAGTTGTAAAAAAACGTTAGAAATTTAAACTGAAAGGGAAATGAGTGAAAATATTTAGTGTAAAAGGCAGTCCGCAGTCCGACCAGCGGTGGAGACCGACAACACGGCGCATCGAACCGTGCCTGCTCTAGAGTCGGCAATGTGCACCAATATGACGGAGCGGACGACCGAAGCCAGTCTGCCGTTCTACTCATGTCAGCGGTACTTTATTGGCGTGCTCGAACAGTGGGCTACGCAAGGTCGCAAAGGTGAGCTGAAGCTGTTAATGTCCTGCAACTGTCATAGGATTTCAACCGTAACCAGCAGCAGCTCCCCAGCAAGCATCCGTTGTTCATCCTAGCACCGTTTCGACCGATGCGACGAAACTGAGGACTGGATAACCTACCGTCGTTCTTTGGGCTGACTCTAGCCTTAAGCATCAGTTGCTTGCCGGAGTGAGCAGCGAAGATTGCGTGTACACTGCCTCCTGTAAGTCACCACGGCTTACTTAAGGCGTGAGCATGTGGGGTGTGTTTACACAACTTTCATCAGCCCTGACCATACCGAGTTCCACCACGTGATCATAGATCGGAGGTACTGCAGACCATGCCGTGGTGGTCCATCCGCCAGCTCAGAGGACGCCAATCTAGGGCGATGACGAATCATTGGCACGCGCCTTTAAGTGGGCCTTTTACCCTCAGCCCTCCGCGCTGCAAGGACGAGCGCTGACAGTGTGATGACAAGTGAGAAAACCTAGCATTCCCCGAGTGATGACTGAGTGCATGCCGGGCCGTGTCACCAGCTGTCCACCGCCCGGGCGTCCACTCTCTGTCGACCGCGCCGTAATGCCGCCTGTTGACGGCCTGTCGCCGTGCCGCCTGTCACGTCACGTGACCGTCCGGCGGCGGGCCGACGGCTCCAGCCGACGACGGCGTGCATTAGCGGGCCCGGCTGCCCGCCACACGCTGCGGCCTGACGAGCCAGGACAGGTCGCGCGGCCGCGGCTCGCTCCGCGGCCTTCCGGCGGGCGGCCCGGGGTCTGCACAGCACAGCACAGCACGGCACAGCACACACGCGCGGCAGGCCTGCCGTCGGGGGCGACGGTCAACGTCCTCGCGCGCCGCGCTGTGTGGAGGACCCGTCCGCCCGGTGCGCCTGTCCCGTGGGGAGCCGGCCGGGCCCATTAGGGTCGCGTCGCTGCGGAGTCGTCGGGCGGCGGCGCGCCCGCCCCCATTGTCGCCCGATGTTTACCGTGGCGCGGCCTATCCCACGCGCGGCGCGGGTCGACCGGCCGCGCCAGGCCCTGTAGTCAGTGTCATTTACCCAGCGATCGCTCCGACCGCAATACAAAACAATTACACCTCTATAGACGGCGAGGTGTATTAATTGAGTCGCCGCCGGGCGTTCGTTTAATAGATCATTCGCGGCGATGGGGCCTAATGGCTGTGAGACGTATCTGGGATTGCCTCGTCTGTCCAATTACCTCTGGGCGGTGGGCGGCTTCTCTTTCTCCGTGGCCGTCTACCTTTGTCAATCGCCGTCCCTCCTCACTAACTGTCTGACTGGTGGTCCGCACTCACGAGGTCAGCCCCGCACACATACACAGGCAGACAGACATGCATACACACACACACACACGCACAAACACACACACACACACACACACACACACACACACACACACACACGCATATGTGCACGTGTGAGCACACTGATCAAAAGTGGGACACCCAGAACACGCGCATTTGATTGACCCGGCCGACGCCAAAGACCGACCGGCGAGTACCGGAAATGATGGCCAGAAATGATGGTTGCATGCGCATGGTTGATGCACTGGCACGAAACTGGAAAAGATTGCTCCGCACTCCAGCCGTAAGCGGTCGTAAGAAAAATAATTTATTTGGATTGAGATAGCATTTGTTGCATTTCCATGGCAGGTTCACGCTTATGGTTTTGCGTTAAAAACCTTCCAGACGTTTCACAAGTCATGGAAAAGAGATGTGTCCACAGCACGCACCCTGACACTCCATGCACATGCCAGCAATCATCCGTTCACACAGCAGACAGGTGAAAGGGAGTGTCCCACATATGTGTGGAGTTTTGAATTGAAATAACCTTTTCGAAGATAATTTGGCGCTGTTCACAGTCCTGCCCTTGAAAGGCCTAAACTCTTTAGTTTATGAGCCAAGCACCCGCGAAGATCAGCGGTCTATTTCGCGAAGACTTTTTCAAGGCGATGCAGGCATGCTCGACGCCGTCGCAACGTTATTCAAATTCTGCTTCCCGATTGGGCATGCGGCGTTCAGGGTCAAAACAGACGTTTTCGTCGAGCCGCTCAGATCTGGCGTCTATGAATGCATTTACAAATTTAGTGGACGTCATTTGGACCTCAATTAGTGTTACGCAATATGTGCAAGTTCCAATGACGAATAACAATTTGTTCTATATAATGTACAAGAAGTTGGACATGGTTGCTAGCTATTATGGAAATATGGTTTGTTATCGAATAACCTAAGAACAGCGCCATAACCGAGTATGTGAATACAAGTGCACATCTCAAACTTAAGGATGAATGCGCAAGAATACCACGAGAAAGCGCCAAAGCACTAGCGCACAACGGTATGTTGTTAAATGAATACTTCCAGCGCCACCACTGCCATCTCTCGGTGATTCAAGTACTACAAGTGAGTGTCAGGGTGGCAATATGCCACGGCTAGTTTGGCAGCACCTCAAAATCACACAAACAGTCTATGACGCAATCTCACCTTGGCGTATTGAGGAAAATGTTTACTGAATAGAATACTGTGTTGTCTAGAACAGTCTTCTTCACTTATGCGCATACCGATGGTTATACGCGAGCTAATCTTATTGTATCTAAACCTTGCTTCAATATCTTCAGATGTCGAGCATTTCCTTCAAAGGAAATGTTCGAACTCTAAAGATAGCGAGATAACCATCAGATATGGTGGGAAAAGCTTACTTGTAACTGTTGATGAGCTTTCAATGTTTAAAAACGACCCTAAGTAGCACAATTTCAGAGTTTATAAAAATGCACTCCACTACGTCATTGTTTGTTGGCGTCGTGGAATCGTTTTGTGACGACAGCAATACCTGGCAGCATCTGGCAGCTAGACCCAAAAAATGCCCCGAAACGCACGGACGCTGACGGCAACCGGCCATTTTTTTTGCGGGCGCTGTGTTGAGTGGCGGCTTCGTGAATGGTTTGTTTGCGGATTTTGTTGTCTTGGCACTGGTTGTAAGAGAAGTTTTGGTGGGCCGCTTGACATGCGCAACGTAGCGATCACTAGTTTTTAGGGCAGATTACTAATGTCAAATCACAATATGGTGTGAAGACTCATATAACGTCATGAATCCCTTAACGAAACCTGCCAAGGACTGTTGAGGTTGTGAATACTGCATTGTCGACTTGTCCTTGCCTGCAGTGCTGTAATCCTGACATTGATATCTTGTGATGTGCACAGTAGTTACTTTCTTTATTATTTGTAACTTGAAATGTAGTCACATGCAAACATTAACAATAAATCCAACAATGCTATAATTTCATTGCCAAAGTATCGCTATTTTTGGTAAAGATGGTAACGTTGAGCTACCAAAAATGTTTTTCTTGCTCCGGATTAGTTATGTAATTACTTGTAACCTCTATATAGTCGTTGTGGTGCAAGAGCATTCTCGCTGGCGAACGTCCTTTGGCGTTGTTAAATCAGTTGTTCTCAGTCATTCATAAATTGTAAGCTGTTATCTCATGGGTTTGACAGAGTAGTCAACCAATGTGGTACGTCGTGTAATGGTACGGGTCAGCGGTGTCATCGTGACACTACCTCAGTCCTGTACTGTGGCATGGCATAACGAACAATGATACGGTTTTTGTACTGCAATCCCTGCTGCTTTCAAAATCAAGTCCATCATGAAAAGGTGGGCCAAGCGTGCATTCTTGTATTAACTCCGCATTTGACATTCGACTGACCAAAAACACATGATACAATATACAAATCACTTTCAGCAAAGCACACAACCAATCAGTGACATCACTTGCTCGGCCTGTTTTGGAAATCCACAAGACATAGGTGACAAAGATGCAACACGTCTTCCGCTTCTACAGCCATGCAACATGCTGCGGTCATCAGGCTGCTTTACTCAAAAATATTGCTCACACAAGTAATGACACATGCATACCAAGAAAATATAGCCTTCAGTGAAATCATACTGCAAACCTGCTGACCTTGCACAATGCTGGACACATGACAGGTGCATGTAGTTATGGCTGGATGGGCAAAATGCAAGAAAGTGATGAGGCTGCTGGTGCGCGCGAGGCTCATGATAAGAATATTGATAAGGGCTATCCAAGACACCGACAGCAATACTTCTCCTTTCTTAGCATCCAGCATCTCACGCATGTTGCAGTGACCATGACAATGATGTTTCACAAGCAATGCTTGCCTAAATACAAGATTTGTTAAGACAGTAGTATACGCATCCATAATAATCCAGCACTATATTTTCAGAATTCTTAAGTGAAATACAATTTTGCAAAGCTGCATCATGCGGGCTTATACGAAGCATGTGCATTAATGAGTCGTACTGACCTGTACCTGATGCCTAAATGAATTATTAATTTAATGCCATGCAATGGATTAGTTACATCCTGTGCTACCTTGATAGGCTCAAAATGTTGGCCAGATGACAATGAAGTAGTCAATTGCCTTCGAACACCTCTGCATCAGGGGTGCTAGTGTTACGTTCAGTTTGCCGACATCACTGTCTTGTCATGTTCAAACGCAAACATAAAGATAGACGCAGGTGTTAATATATCATGTTTTGCTGGGAGTCATTAGATTTAAATAATACCAAAACAGTACTCTCTCTTAGAAGTACAAAACTCGCACGCACACTCCCAATCACATCAAATCCAGTGCAAGCCACTGGCACGCACCACCAGTGATCAAACCCATTTCAAGTGCCTGATTCACACCCTAATGTCAAATAAGTGTGATCTTGCACTCGCACAACCCGTGGGATTATCAAACTGCAGATTTTCTCGCAATTTCCGCGCAAGTTTCCGGTTATAACACCGCATTTCACCGTGAGCCACCTTCAAAACAAGGTCCGAACGGGGGTTCATGGTAGTACAACTCAGGAGATCGTACTTATCGGACACAATTTTTTGTTCAAGATTTAAACCTGTCCCACAATATGTGTTGAATGTATATGTATATATATATATATATATATATATATATATATATATATGTGTGTGTGTGTGTGTGTGTGTGTGTGTGTGTGTGTGTGTGCGTTTGTGTGTGTATACATATATAAAATTACTGTAATATTTCCCTGGTTTTATAATATCTTGCTAACCCATAAACCTGTGTAAGGTTCTTTGCTCTGGTACACAAGGTGCTAACCGAGCTGTCTGTAAGAAATAAATCAGTGGAAGAAAAAACCGCCAGCAGGAGAAAAAGGCAAAGTTGCCGTCACGTTTTCCTTTTTATAACATTCGGGAGAGAGTGTCCTTCTTTTTTCAGTCCTGTGCTTCTGTTTGCAGACAATGGCGTTCCCTTTTCATAACATTGACCTATGGCCTAGAAAGAAGGAAAAATGCCCCGTTCACGACGAGTGCCGCACAACCCGCAAGTGTTCACGCTTACGTTTGCGACGCGCATTCAGCTGCGAAATCTTACGAACAGCCAATAGCCTTCCGCGGATTGTATCATACGTGCCGCATTATCAATTTTGCGAATGTATCAACGGTCATGCTGCGTTGACCGCAAGCAGAAAATAGCCTGTAATATAATGGCAATCGTATGACGTTTTTATGACATCAATGCCAAGGTGACTTTGAAATAGTCTCAACATAAACCTTTTCACACCTTGGCGGGCGTGTAACTCGGGAACCAGAGAGCTTTAGGTCTTTAAAAGGGCATGGCCGTGAACTGCATCAAAAGGTTCTTGAGATGGCTATTTCAGTTCAAAACCCCAAGTACAGATGGAACATTCCCTTAAAGAAAGAAAGAACCTGAACAGATCTCGTAGAGGACGCACTGGAATAGCGCTGTAGCATAAATGGCTGTAAGCCGAAGCTCTGCTATGAACAGTCTCGTTCCTCTCCTCCGCAATTCGAGTTCTTGCCAATCCCCTTTGGTTGTGATGTTCCCATGGCGCACTTCAGGGAATATTTGCGCGTTCGAAGGCAGCCGCCATATCGCTCGGCTATCCTGCGCTCAAACCGCGCCGTTCAACGCTTATTTTGTGGCGTTGCAGCCAGGGTTGTCAAGAGGTTAGTACCCAGACCATCTTTGTTTGTTTTTTGTGTGGGTAATGAAAGCGTATTTTCGGTCCATTTTAAAAAGAACATCAACTCAGTCATTGCAGGTCACCTAGGCCCTTTGACATTGACCAGGTACTTGCATGTTTACATGCAGCTTGTCTATGGATGGCTTTTTAGCAATATGATCACATCTGGGTGTTTATACAGTTTTTCATGGGTTTATTTTTCTTTTTAGGAAAATGAATCTTATTGCTCACCTTTTTTGCTCATCGCTTAGCAGGAGCTACGAAGATGAGGTTCTGTAATGAAAAGATTGATTGACGGCAGCCATGAGCTAAAAACTACCGATCAAAAGAGGACATTTTTATGACAAATCTCGGTAAATGATTGCAATGAGTGACTCAAACAATGCAATGCGTGATTTTCTTAAAACTAGGCATAATACGCCTGGCATGAAGCTGCTAAAGGCGCTAACATGTGCAGCTCTTGGC
Source organism: Pollicipes pollicipes (assembly GCF_011947565.3). NCBI lineage: Eukaryota > Metazoa > Arthropoda > Thecostraca > Pollicipedomorpha > Pollicipedidae > Pollicipes > Pollicipes pollicipes. Next base: position 35,703,740 of record NW_023597054.1, on the reverse strand, counting down.
AACGCCGCTCGACCAGGAGTAACGGGCAGTTGCCCGCCCGCTGGTCGGGGCTGCGGGCCGGTCGCACCGCTACGCTGTTAGTTATTTTAACACTTAGAAAGGCACCAATTCCATTTTATCCAATGTTAAGCAGATAGGTTTCGACGCCATTAAGTTTTTATCGCGAAATCTGAGGAATACACACACACATGGGGGTACACATTACAATAACTTGAAATCATGGCATTGGGTAAAACTGAAACCAAATATGTGGGGCATTGGCAGTATTTTACAATGAAAGGAGGATGGACATAACCCTGTTCATTTTGCTAAAGGTGTGTCCACGTATTCATTTTGTGATATCGTCTGATTTACGAAAAGTGTTCATTTTGTGATAGCCAGTATGAGCTGTAAAAAAGTGCTCACTTTTTTATCTATAATGGAAATTTGTGAACAGGTGTTCGCCTTGTGTCTCCAAGGTGACCTATGATCAAGTTAATGTTGAATGTTGTGAAAATGTTTTAGGCTCGTTTGAATTTGATCAAAAGATCTCAGCTGATAATGGCATGCGTTCTTTTATTCTCTGAATGGTGTTCGGTAAACTTTTGGTTGGTAATGTGGTACCAAATTTTGTGTTTTCTTATAACATGCCAAATATTGCAGCCCGAGGAACACAGCCAGAGTCCGACAAATACACAAAATTTCCTTATTCCAATAAAAAGCAGACCAAAATATTAAGAAAACAGGCAACGTTCAAACCCCAGCAAAAAAAATGTCAACAAAAAACCGACTTTTTCAAAAATCATTTTTGGGTGACTGATCAAAAGCCCTGGGTTTTTGGCGACCCTGATCTTAGCTAAGTTCGGTGCATTCAGCCGCGTCAGATTTTTTATACTGCCTTTGTTGCATGCACGCATGCACGCACACACGCACGCTGCCCTTTGTACAGCGACACCTGCAGTGATATATGAACAAACCTCAGCGTAGCGTCTCCGGGACATTTCAGGGCGAGCAATGTCAAGATGGACGCGTCACGCCATACCCAGCGTTTCAAAATTCCTCCAGTAGGGTGTCTAGGATATAATTATTATTTCATGCCACCAAAATCCTGACTCTCCGGCGACCTCTAACCGCAACTCGTTGGCACTTATCCGTTACTCTTTGACCAGACAACGCAGACATCTGGCCTGCCCCGCCCATTTTTGAAGCCTGAAGCCCTTAGAGGCTGGGTTGACTGCCGCCCAGTTCGATGCTGACCGGCCGATTTTGTGCAAGGAGAGTGGCAACAGGTAGTGAGCCTCAAGCCCTGGGTGTAAAGCATGACAAGATATCGACACCCCTGCCACCCAAGTGGTCGAGTATTGAAACACTGCTTTACTGGATGCTTTGGTATGTACTGAGTCCTGAAGACACGAGTACCTCAAGGGCATCATCGTGAATACCTGCGCGGCTCCGGGCACATTTATCCAATAAACATTATTGCATAACATGCTACGTCCGGCCATGCACTTCCGAGAAGAAAATCTGCATATGGAAGAAGATAATGCTAAGCTGCTAAGTCAGAAGCGTTGCTAACACAGCGCCACATTTTGCTCGTCTCTTTCTCCGGACAGCCAATGACTGTCCGTTGACACGTCCGTTCCTTTTCGTCCCGACGAGGAATGCTGCGACTTCAGGGGCATGGGACACCACTTCAGTGGTGGGATGGTGGGACAGTCATCCCGCCCTCAGTGACGGGATGGTACACATACACTAGCGGGCGATTGGTCAATAATCTGATGAAGTGGAGCGCTGTAAAGTAGAACCGCTGGAACAAATCGCCAGACAGGTAGGGAACTGCACCGTTCAAGGAAGGTCTGCGGCAGTGATTGCTGACCGTCGACGTGAGTTACAGGGCCAGCCCCCGACTAAAGACGCAATCTTACATGCGTCGCACAGTAAGTTATCTGCATTGGTGAATACTCAAAAACTAAGAAGCTTAAAAGGATGAGATGTATCTCATCAGGAAGCTCAGAAATTGTCCCTTTTTACGTCTAGCCTTGACCTACACGCACTTCTGCCACGTTTTTGCAGGCCATTCGATCACGCTGCCGACTCTCATGCCGGTCGCGCGCCTCAGAACTGTCGTGTATGCTTTATTGAAGCTCCGTATTTGCTGAACAGGCTTCCTTTGACCTTCATGTCGCACCCTTTGATTGTGACTGAGGCTTTCCTTGGAGACACGCCGCGGGGCTCACACGTGGGCAAACCAGGGAAGTCAGCTGGATGCCCAGCAACTCTCCACCGCCAGGCGTCCTGTACCTTATGCACTTCCCGCTTCCGATGCGGCGTCACGCCGTCCCGCGGCAGGATAACATATTCCCGTCGGGCTCGGGGCGTTTCTTCTCGATGAAGCGTCGGATCTCGAAGTTGGAGAGGGCCTGCCTCTACGAATAAGGCCCTTCACTTTTAACCGTCTCGGGTGTGGTTATAAAGACTGGGCGCCCGGTGCGAGAGCCATCTGCAGTGTTCTGTCTCTCCGTGAAGAAGAAACTACGCCTTTTCCGGACGGTTTTGTACGCTGGACGTTTGGGTCCGGGGCTTGCAATAACAGTTTGCAAGATTTGGCCCTCCGAGAAGCATGTGAAACTTGATTGCCGCTCGCACGACCCCTCCCATTTTTCGTGGCCAACACGTCCGTTAGGATGCTAGGAAAGGTTTATTCCTTTCCTAATCAAGGCACAGAAAAGTGAAATCTGCAAAAATGAGAACGGACAAGTGGAGAAGTGTTATCACAAAACTTCAGCCGTTCATGTGCCTTTAGTTCTTAAGATACAGACCAATGCAGCGAACTTATTGCACTACCCACGTAGGTATTATTATTGTATTACTGCAACCGTCTTGTGCCGAAAATTTTCAGACCAGGAACGACCTGAAAATTGTACTAACCCAAGTCTGACCGTTCACTTTGCAGTAGAACAGCAACGCGTGATCAGAATCAATCACAGCAGTCAGACTGCACCATCATTTTTTTCCATGCATACCTAGAAGGAAAATATTAGATATAAGGTATCTTTCGGAGCATGTTTCTAGTGCAAAAGAAATAAATATGCACAAGAAAAAGAAAAGCGTAAGAAAAATGAAAGGAGAGGCACGAAAATTACTCAAGGATAGGTCACGTGTAGACTACACATGTGCGCACGCGAGGAAAGAGTAAACAGGGTAAAGAGACATCATGAGGAGAGATCGTGGCGCGGGAGAGAGCAGCTGTTTACAGGCGTCAAAAGAGGTTAATGGATCCAACGATCAATGACCTGTTGACGAGAGCGACGCTTTCAATGTTACGGTCCAGATAGGCCGGCGCTACGGGACGTCTTCAGCTTGTACCGTGGAGGCTATTGTGGCGCGCCGCGTTAGGATGAGAGATGGGATGAAAATGGGCGTCTGTGTTCGGGTTTGGCTGTGTCCGAGAAAACCGGCGCTGGTTTGAAAACACTGAGCTCTTCATGGATTCAGCTTGGGTACCAGGATGAGCAGATTTTCAAAGTTGACGATAGTTTTTCGACAGCAGGGCTGATGAGAAAAACTTTGAAGTAATGCTTCACATTCGGAGATAATGAAGCGTCAGATATGATGAAACAAGGTCACTTGCAAGTATTGGTGTTTCTTCCAAGTGGAAGTGTCCGGCCTACCAGACCTATTTACCGGCCAATTGCACTCATCATTGAGCTGCAGAAACTGACTTGGCCACCGCAAAATAACCCTGGACTTAAAAACCTACAGAACTGCCACCCTTATCCCGATCTTCATGATAACGTTTCTTTGCCGGCGGTTTGCTCCTATTTTGTCTTTTTTTCAAAGCTCGAACTTCAGCAAGAGTCGTACTGGAGGATGATACGGACAGTGTTCTAAACATCACATAAGTATCTTAGACCATACTGTTGCGGCGCCGACAATTGTCCGACAAAACCTTTGTTGTTCTGCATTGGTTGGTGCTAGAAGCTACTCTTTGCAAATACTACAAAACTTTTGCCTCGTTCGGGAAAACAGCGGAGTTCGAAAGCGTTTTGGAACGGTCATTTGGCACGGCCTTCTTGCCTCGTAGGCTTACAGATTACAAAGAACTTAATTTAAAATATTTCAAAACTACCAAATTTTTTATAAAAATATGGAACTAATGAGACAAAAACGTGAGTACAAATTTGATTTTGGGTACAGACTAGTAGTTCCACTACACTTGGAAACACAAACCGTAGCACAGTTCCCGTACTCGCGCAGTTATGCAACATGGGTAAGGTTAAGAACTTTACTTCTCGGCACAAGGATTCGCACTTTCTACCGGAAGAATAAAGTTTGACACCAATTGTGAACGCCTTTAAATCTCTTTAAGTCCATTTAAATCGAGGTCGTTTGAAGCAACGACTTTTAACATGCGCGTGAGGCTCATGGGCTGAAATTGTACAGCAAGATTGAAAAATGGAGAGGCTCTGGCTTTGTGTTGTGCAGCTCACCGTATTGGCTTGTTGTTCAAATCGTGTTCCACCTTTTATAAATGATGCGGAGGCAGGGCATGGATGCTCTAGAAATTACTTCGGCATTTTTAGGATTTGCGCTCGCACATGGTGATAATCAACCTGGCCAAAGCGAATGTAATCCGTGGCAGACGTGTCGGTCTTTTCCCACATAACGATGCTTTCGCTCATTTCAAACGCGAACTGAAATTAAAAGAACACCAGAGCCTGCGTCGCCAACCGTCCGCTCGTGGCCCGGTCTGCTGCACCATTTTCATTAAAACCTGCGTTATCGATCACCCAAGGGTCGCTTCAGTCGCGGAATGCCCCCGCAGCCGCCCCCCGGAGGCCGCCGTGCATGTACCTGTGAGCCCACGCGGCCGTGTGTCACGGTCAATCGCAGCGTTAGGCGATAATGAGGTGAGCCACACCTAGACTGACGGCTTAATTAGCCGTGGGCCGACGCCGGCGCTCCCACGTGACGGACGCGGCAGCGCGGCGGCCCGGCCGGCCGGTGGTCACGTGACCCGGCCCGGCCGTCGGACAGCGGCGGACGGGCTAATTTGCCGTTCGCACGGCCCCGGCGGCGCGGTCGGAGGGTGACGTCTTCATCGCGCCCGCCCGCCCGCGCCGCCGCCGCCGCCGCGTTCGCCTCGGCCGCGTCCTCGCGTGTGTGTGTGTGTGTGTGTGCGCGGGGGTGTAGGTGCGGCGCGGTGCGATTCGCCACGCGGGCCCGGCGGCGTCCGGCGCCTCAGCGGGGCCGCCAGCCAATTACCGGCCGACTGGGCCACCCTGCAGCGGGCCGGCGGCGGCCGGCCCACACCTGACGCCACGCCGGCTCCGTCCGCGGCCGGGCCGCCGGCCGGCCAGCGCCGCCGGCGCCCCGGCCACTGGCCGCCGGCGCCCGCAGACGCCCTCTCACGGTGGTCCCGGCTACCTGAAACGGGCCGGAGCGCGGGGCGAACCGAAAACCCAGCGTGGCGCGGACAATTCGGGAGTTGATCCAGCAGCACCATCCAGAGGCTTTTCTGGCAGCACAGAACATTGCTGTGACGAAAATGAGGCAAAAGAACCGACGTTTTGAATGCATTCTCCGTTCACTTCATAACATTGCGGCAATACCACGCGGATTGCCAGAAAACAAGACACACGCGAATGGAATTTGACTACATCACCGCGTTTCAGAACCGCAACATTGACGACTCATCGGTTTCAGAACGTCGTATCTCGGATGGTCTCAATATTTCATACTTGAACTCACACAAATAAAAGAGCGCAGAAGAAATGTAGCCATTGTTACGACCTATTTGACGCCAGTTGTAAAAACCTGTAGCACGACTCCGGCACAGAACAGGCTGTCCCATTGGCTGCAGCTTGGGGCGTCACCTGGTGGCATTGCATCCCTCAAATCCTAACACCAAATTAAATAGCACACACCTGGCAAATAGCCGATCATACATCGCTCATGCCAGTAGCCATCGGTATTTGGTTACATCACGGGAGCTTTTACCTACCGTGATACCCGTACTTTACATACCGTGATACCCGTCTGCCTTTACGTAACAACCACGTCATTGTTATGTCATGGAAACAAGCAGGTGGCTGCCCCGACTTGCTCGTTTGGCGGCAGTCTCTTGGAAAATTGTGACGGTTAAGGAAGGACACATTGCAAGAAACAGCAAATGGATGTACCACGAATGGGCCTATTCATGGTGAGTACCCCCACCCCAACCCCCACCCCAACCCCAAACATCCACCATTTGTTTCGCGCAGTATTGCAGGCATGCCCACGTGCTGACGCGGGTGTGCCGTCGGCTCTGGGACGTCGGTGTCTGAGCCTACCGGAGGGTAGCTACTCAAACAAGCGAAGGACACAGTTCACTACTGCGCAAATGGGAGCACATCAGTGAGTTTACCTACCAGTTCGACAGCTGACCTTCCCAGTGTGACCCACCTTCCTGTTGACGCACTGACCTGCCCAATGTGACCCATCTTCCTGTTGCACAACTGACCTCCCCTGTATGACCCACCTCCCAGTTGAACAGCTGACCTGCACTGTATGACCCACCTCCCAGCTGACCAGCTGACCTGCCCGGTATGACCCACCTCCCAGCTGAACAGCTGACCTGCCCGGTATGACCCACCTCCCAGCTGACCAGTTGACCTGCCCGGTATGACCCACCTCCCGGTTGAACAGCTGACCTGCACTGTATGACCCACCTCCCTGCTGGACGGGTGACCTGCCCTGTGCGACCCACCTCCCTACTGAACAGCTGACCTGCCCGGTATGACCCACCTCTCAGCTGACCAGCTGACCTGCCCGGTATGACCCACCTCTCAGCTGAACAGCTGACCTGCCCGGTATGACACAACTCCGTGCTGGACAGCTGACATGCCCTGTGTGACCTCCTCCCTGCTGGACAGCTGACCTGCCCAATGCGACCCTCCTCCCGGGCGGTGCCGGCGCGGCCGGGGCGGTCATCGCCCCGTGACCCGGTCGCTGCCTCGCCGACCGGCCGCCGCTCCCGGTCGCACGGGCGGAACGCTCAAATCACGTTTGTAATCGGTCGCCTCTGCGCGGCGTGACTGGCCCGCCGGCGACTCGGCGCAGCGCATCTGGAGCGAGGCGTGCCGCCCGCCTCGCCCGCCCGCCATGCAATAACAAGGAAAGGAAACTGAGCCGCTCACGGCAGAAGGCGGGTAAGCGCAGGCCGGTATTCCCCAGCCCACGTAGGCCCAAATAGTTTCATCGTGGTGGGTTTTCTATGAAGTGCTTGCTGATGTAGCGCTTGATGGGCTCATTTGGTGCAAAACTTGGTCAAAGATCATGCAAACATTTGCGCGAAGTCTGGACGATATTCACAGTCCAGTGGTGTTGGTAAGTTGCCAACGTCAATACGTATGCATAACGTTCGGAGCCGTTGTTGCTTACGACATTCATGCGAGCTTTGTAAGCATTCCGCAGTCGGCAAATGTTTGCATGATCCGTAACACTTCGTCCATGCATACGAAACGACCCTATCGAACGGCCTAAAGATGCCAGCGCTCCCGCTAATCGCGCACCGAAGCCGACCACAACGCCTCGTTGGCGTGACCGAACGTGTCAATGGCTTCAGCGCGGTGTCCGCCGCCCGCGCACTAACCATCGGGGCAGCGTCCAGCGCATAAATAGAAGCCATAAGCGTTCGGCCCACGGTGATCAACTATTCAGCAGCCATCGATCAGCGGTGTCCGCCGGCCGGGCTGGCGTGTCCGCGCCGCCACAGATTGTCCGCTCTGCGTGTCGCCCATGAATACCGGACACCCGGCCGGTTAGCGGCGGCTAACCAGGCCGGCGGCGACTCGGTCCCCCGTGCCGTCCTCCGCGCCGCGCGAGGGCCCGCTCCCGCCACCACGCCGCATCCGGTCCGCTGCTGGGGTTGGGCCACTTCTCGCCGCCTCTTCTTATGATCCCCTCACGCGCAGACACGTGAATGGAGCCGGTATCATGATCCTATACTTTCCATTGGCTGCGCGCGTCAAAGCGTGGCGCACAAATGGCCGGCCATAAAGTGCATGATGCCATTTTTCATACGGTTGCACATTACCGGGCGACTCGAGCGGTACCGGCTCATCCTGCGCCCGAGTACGGAACCGGACCGATCCGGGACTGCCGGGCAGCGACGGCCCCAAGCCCACCGCCGCGCCGAGCGCACCTGTGCTCGAGGTCACGCGCTAGGTCACCCACGGTGAGGTTGGTGGGGGCGTGGGGCCGGTACTACGAGTCGTTGGTCAATGCGGTGTGGCAGGCTGTGGTTGCGGTGACCACGGGTCACCGACCACCGCGAGGTCGCCGCAGGCACGGAGATGCGTATTCGCTCTTCAATAACGTCACATCGCCTGAGTTCAAGATGCTACATCCCTGCCGGGATAGGAAAGTGTAATCCATCTGACTTAAGTGTATATGTATTTTAACTCTGTGGGGATCCAAATAACCCTAATTTTATCTTTATCACATCATAGCTTGCTATTTTACCTTTCGTCCCTGAATAGATCGGAAAAATATACATGTTTGGGGCGTGATGGCAGGCTATCAAATGTACGAGAACCGGTGCTGTAGAATGTCATCAATATTCTAGGCAGACGAAAAAGTGTTGACATCGTTCCGTTCAATTTACAGTCTTCCCCTTTCCCTTAGTCCTTTTGCATGCCGGCTAACGGTTTCCGTAGCTCCCGTTTGGTATGGTCATTTGAGGAGTCGGTAGATCACCTAAAACGTCGGGCAATATTTCTAAGGTCCAAACTGTCATGATCGCGAAAGCCTTTCTAAGCGCGTGGGGTACTGACGGAGGGCAATTACTGAAAATATATCATGCCGCTATATATCACACAGTTCGACTTAATTGTGGGAGCTACGGCAATTACAATTAAAGCGGAAACAAGGAACAGCTCCGGGAACAAAAGGCTATTAATTATCGTCATATTGTTCCGTAACCGCATGCCCCGCGTGCTGATATTTGGGATCGCATTTCCAGTCTGTTTGCGGTGTCGTTCGGTTGTGTAATTTATATCATCTGGTGGCAAGTCCCTGTTATTAGGTGTTTCTTTGGTGAGGAGACACGCTCGATCAAAGCACATGGCCCGAATTGCCGCCTGGCCCTGAGCCGACAGCTCCGCCGCCAGAAGCCGCTCCTGCAGATGGTCCTGCTGGAGTCACCGGCGGCATCCGACTTGAGGCGCTCCGCCGAGCGTCACTCGGCTGTGGCGGCAGCTCCATTGGTCCGCTGTGTGCTATGATAACGGCTCACGGTGGATTACGAACAGGCGGCTACCAGACAGCTCAGCGCTCTGCACCAGGCCGCCGGTGCGACTGCGTAGCTTCTACCGGCCACTGCGAGAGCATCTCTGCTCTACTGCCTCGCTGTACTGCTAAAGACTCGAGCCCGCTGGACGCAGCGGCTGGGGTTCTGCGGTTTGCACTGGATGTTGGACAGCCTGCACTTGATGCGTGATAGCGGCTCTGAGGTTTGAATGGGACGCTGTGACGACGGTTCTGGAGTCCGCAGGGTCGACTGCCGTTAACTGTGATAGCGGCCTTGTAATTTAAACGTGATGCTTTGTTGACAGTTCAGTGGTCCACTTCCTCTGTGATATCATTCTGTTATATCTACCGGTCTTTGATATGCAATATCTGGTCCGTAGTTTGCGCTGCCTGCTCCGATGGCGCCCCTGGAAAGCGCACGCAGTGGCAGAACAGGAGACCAAAGCAATGCTCCACACTCGTCTCACTTTCCATAAAATCTAGCACTAACTCAACGACAGTTCATAAACGAACTGCCTTCGAAAAGACTGTTCTGCCGCTTTTGCAACGTCTGTACAGCCCCGGCTCCACCTGCAGCCAACCTCCAGCAGCGACAGCGGCTCCGCGCTGTCAGCTGGCGGCCGCGGAGACAGCTTCGTGCGTCCGCCGCGCCGCCACCTCGTCCGACACTGTTTAGTTACGCCGGACTTGATTAACGTCGATGTTCCCTGCAATCATCGACCCAACCAATCCGTGTCAGTTTGCATAGATTCATCGAAACCATGTTTCCGTAGCTGTCCGAGTGTTGACTCGGCGCCAAACAGACGAGCCGACGGTGTCGTCGTCAGTTTAGCTCCCTCCTGTCGATGGCGCCATCGGCGGACGCTGAACAAACAACGGCCGCTCTCGAGCCGCGACGCGCCGGCCTTTTTTGCGGCCGGAGTCCGGCGGCGCGCAGGCGTATTAGAGGCGGCCGCCTGAGAGGCGATCTGTTGCCGCCTTGTCATTACGCCTGCCGCTCACACGCCCGCTAAATAACTCAATCGGGCCCGCGCCGCGCGCTCGCGGGCCGCGGCCGGCCCGGCAGGCGTTGCGTCACGATCGGCGAGATCTGGTGGGCGGATGATGGCCGGGACTGCGAATCTGCGTCATTGGTTGGAGTGAATGACGGTTTTCGAAGTTTGTGGTGAGTTTGTCTTTCGTCTTTTGCAGGCTGCTCTAAAATATCTACAGCTCGGTAATGTTGTTGCAATTTTTTCTACCCCACGTTGCGAGTCTGCCTGTCGTCGTGCTTGCCTACTCTAATAATCCGCTCACATAGGCCAGTCGCAGTCAAGAGAGGATCTCTCCCCTTAAGCTTGCATTTTTTTAAAAAATTGAACCATGAATTGCTCCAGACAGAAAGTGAAAAACGGAGACCGAAGAGAGTGTGCTCATTGCAAGTAAGCCATACCTAAGGACTAAATGTCTGCTTGAGCTGTTTTTAACAATCAGGCACAGAACAAAGCTGCTATCGATAAGCCACCGCTGATGGTCTACAAATACATACGAATACGAACGAAAGCAAGCCGCGTGCTATGCATTGAAACACAACCCGAATTCAATGGGCTCCTTTTCTCGAAAAAACTGCACAGCGGGACCACACGGGACATGGGAGATGAAAGGAGATCCTGTGTGCAACGACGACTGCTATCTGGACGTATAAAGCACTAAAAATGTTTTTTTAGATACGAATTCATCTGTATGTGCATTTAAAAAGGTTGAAAGAGAGACAGAGAGGGGAAGGATGTATATATATATATATATATATATATATATATATATATATATACATATATATATACGCATATATATGTATACAACATATCTATACTCTATACTATCTATCATAATAGATAGAGATATAGATATAGATATAGATATAAACATTGATGTGCCCCTATGCCCACCGGGGTCCCCTTTTTACTATTTGTGCCTTTTTGTCTGGCCAAACGAGGTTTGTCATCGCAGCGAAAAGAGCAGATTAAGGTTAACTTTAAAAACCCGTTGTGCCGCCCACTTGCGGGAACATAGTTTTGCTTCTTGTTTAGGAGGTGTCTGGGAGAGGTGGCTGTGCTTACGTAAAAAAGACGACATAGGGGCATCGAGTAAGTAAGAACAGCAGAAGGCATCACAAAAGTCAAGTGCGTCATCACTAGGGCCCACCTAAATTCATCCAAATGATGGCACAGGAATGTCGCCACGATCACGCAACCCTGCGGCATATGATGATAGATGATCTCAATCCATTCCTCAAGAAGTTGTCATAAACCAAACCAGACAGAAGTCGATAAACGACAGCTTGATAGCATTTGCTACCTGGCTGAGGATGGTGACTGAAGCTGATCCTGGGTTTCTGGAGCCTCATCTGGCTTGACGACGAGGCCTTCTCCCTCTTGAATGGGACGGTTATGGGATGAGGGCATGACCCAAAACTGGCCGTATTTGGGCCTCGGGTTGCCAGCAAATGCGCTAAGGGGCCGCAGCATCGGCTCGGAGTTGGCAGGCACTGTCGCTGAGGGGCAGCAGCACGGCTCGTGGTGACAGCGCGCTGTGCCATGGGTTTCCAACGGTCTTCTCCCGAAGGCGCAACGGCTCTCACGGCCACCGTAAACGACGAGCGGCGCGTCGGTATGGCTGAATTGCTTGTGGAGGCGCTACGGCATGCCCCTGATGGCGAAAGGGAGAGAATCTAGTTCCAGCATGGCAAGTGACTCCTCACACGTCAGGGTTGGTGCTGACCTGACTGGAGACCACTTCACAGAAAGACGGCATCATCAGCCGAAAGACACCGACCCGTAACCGGCTCATTCTGTGAATCCGAACTCTCTTAGATTTTGTATCATGGGGTTCCGGAAATTCCGAGTCTACAAGAAGACCTTCTTCAGAGCGTCGGTGACCTGACGAGCACCTCTGGCCAGCTGATGCGCGAATCACCCGTGGCGTGTGCGAAAATATTTTCGCTGAAGTAGTAAGACGTGCAGACCTTTGCCTCCTACCAAAAATGGCTACCTGGAGCACGGGTACGATGCGGGTTCCCTGAGTGATGACAATGCATGAACGACACATGACACAAATCTCCATGACGCGTGAATATTTTGCATCAACACATTTGTCAGCGCTACTTGCCATTTTTATGCTATGGGCAGCTGAAATCAGGGCATGTAATTCTTTACATCCGGTGTGTATGATCCAAAGCCATTAGCTAGGCCAATATGCCGCCGATGGTCGAGATAGCTCCGCGCTAGGGCGTGTTGCCCACTGCTGCGAATAGTCGGATGCAAAGTGAGCAACGCATGTTGAGGAGCGATTGACATATCGACTGCTGACGAACACAACATGTTTTCGAAATATCTTTGATTCAACGCCAGTGAGTAGCGATATTTGAAAAGTATTTTTTGGGCTTTAATGCAAATAAGCACAATTTACTGGCCGAGCAAAAATGGGCCCGCGCCTGACAGCTGTTAACTTCATAATGAAAACGTCAACAGATACTTGCCGTATTTCTAATATAATGAGCCGACACTCTAGAGGTCTGAAGACATTCATTGGTCGGTCGAAACTTTTGGCAGGCGCTTCTTTCATATGACCAGTCCCCTTTGATCATTTGCAACGTTAGTGCACATTGACTTGAAGTAATTGTGGTATAATGTGATGCTGTAAGGAGTCACATTATCAGCCGACCCTTTTTAAGTGCTAACTGCAAGGCGCGGCTTTAGAAAACACCCTGCGCGTCATGCTCGTGCATTTATATCGGTAAGACAAAGCGAGCCGCCGTTCGTCCGCAATAAAATGCTCGCCTTGCGCATTCCACCCCGGCCATTGTTGCTATTCAGTGATACTAAATTTCTCTAAACGGCCGAGCTTATTAGCATTAAGTGGCCGCGGCTCTCGGAGCCGCGAGGAGCCTGCGCGGCGCGATGCGGCCGTAATCCGCGAGCGCGCGCTGCCGGGGCCGGCCCGCGAGCGGCGGCCGCGAACCCGCCGGCTAATTGACGCGGCCAGCCCGGCGGGGCGGGCAACACCTGGCCACGGCCCGCTTCAAACGCACCGCGACGCCACAAAAACGCCACGAAAGGTCGCGCCGCGCCGGCCGACACTCCGAAATTGATAATTAAGCTTTAATTGAGTAGAGGTGACAAACGGTTTACGGTCGGCGCCAGGCGGTACGGCGCCGCGTGCGGGGTTCGGGCGTGAACTGCCGGGCGCCCGCTCACCACGCGGTCGGTGGCGACCTCTGGCCCGGGCGTCAGTCATCGCCGCCACTCCGGAGCTTCCGGAGCCGTCACAGGGTGTCACTGATCCCGCTCTCGGCCAGGCAGGCGGGACGTCGTCTTCCGGCGCCCCGGCGCCCCAGCCGTCGGCACCGGAGCGCCGCCGCCGGTCGGCCGTCGGCGCCGACTTGTCGGCGTCGGCTCTGTGGCGCGGTGGCGTGTCGCGCGGCCCGGCCCGGCACCGCGTGTGGACGACGCCCGGCCGGCCGCGGAGCGCTGCTGCCACCCGCGCCACCGCGCTATCGTTATGTGTGAGTGATATCAGCGATTAGGCCGGCCGCGTCCGGCCCGGTTTCCGATAATTAGGGCGCGGCGAGCGCCAGCCGATTACAGGGGGCGGCCCGTTTGAAGCCGCCGGCTCGGCGTCCGCTTCACACCTAGGGGGACAGGTACAAATATGAAGACGTCAGCGGCGGTGGGAACGGGCGGCGCTGGTCGGAGCGCGCGACCCGCGCGCCGCCCGCCGGACCCCGCATTAAAAACGCGGCTCTGCCGGCCGGCCGGCGTCTGTTTACATTTTTTAAGAGGCGCTCTGTGGTTAGCAAGGAAAGGAGCGCCGTGGCGTCGCGATCCCGGCTGATTTGAAGGATCAGACGCTCGAATTTTGTTTGGATTGCTGGCTGCGATTGTGATCATTACCACGGCCGAGCTGTAATCTCCCCACCGGCCGGCGATGTTTGCCGAGTGGCAATTGTTTTGCGGCTTTGACACGGCCAGAGGCGTGGTGACGCCCTTGAGCCCTTGATTGTCTCCAGGCAATTTGCTCCATTGTGGCGACCTGGTGCTATTCTGGAGGAACTGCAGCACCGGGTGATGCGCGGCACTGCATCACACGGATCTCTGGGGCGTCGCATGCTACAGGAACGCCATTTGATTCACAACATTACTCTTAGTTTCGCTTCAGTTTCTCTTGCGCAAAAGCTGTAATCAGGGCCGGCAACAGCCACTGGTGCGCTGCTGATTGATACCGACGCCCACCCAGCGCCCACCCCTCGTGACACTGGCAGTCCCATCGCGGCAGAAGACAGAGCGCGCCACGTGTGGGGCCGGCCAGGTGGAGGACATTCCTCGGACGGCAGCAGACCGTCGGCCGCCGCCAGTCAGACGCGGTCGGACGGGGGCGGGTCGGCACCATCTGTCTCGGTGACCGAGCCTGTTCAGCCGACCCAACCGCCGACCCGCACCGCATCGGCCACGGCTGGGTGGAATCGGGTGGAATGCGCAGCGAATGTGAGATGTACAGTCCAAGAATCGCATGAGCAGATGTGCTAACTAGATCCTTTACTCCAAACAATATCTAAAGACTTTTTGAGACGAGTTTGTTTGCACTTTTGAACGTATGCTGTTTGTCAGGGCTGTACTACAGCAGCGTTCTAGATTCGCCGTCATGTTGCACGTCATTTAAGATTGAAACTATTGTGCAACATCGGACAGCTATTTAAAACTAGATGATATATGTAGCAGAGGGAAAAGATTTCAGCGTTAGCCACTTTTTTCGCAACAAATGTATTCACTGAATTACTGCCGCCCATGCATTGGGTTTTCCATACCTGTTGGCATAAGAGCTGACCACTCGTCGCCAGGAGTAAAAGCAGCTTATTTATCCGAATAACTGACGTACACCATTCTTACATACTCAAAAATCAAAAGGAGTCCGCAGATGAAGGTTGTAATGACTGTAAATGATTCCCGTCCTAAGATGATCACGTAGTCCCTCACCTCTCCGCATGCTCGTTATATTTAGATTCTAACCACGGCTTCCGACACCTTGTTGTACCAAATTCCACTGTCGGTGATCCTACGCACTTCGTCCAGTGTTAACCTGCTTCCGAGGTTGATCCCGTGCGCCACTGCCGACTACGACAGGCAGACTTGTGCCTGCTTCCCAAGATTTCTTCCCGGGAACTGATTCGTGGTTCCGGAACCAGGAAGAACCCAGGAGCCAGTCTGGCAATAAGTCGAAAGATCCAGCAAGAACCAGGATCCAGCTTGACAATAAGCCGAAAGATCCAGCAAGAGCCAAATCCAGCTTGACAATGAGCCAAATGATCCAGCAAGAACCAGGATCCAGCTTGACAATAAGCCGAAAGATACAGCAAGAACCAGGATCCAGCTTGACATGAGACCGAAGGATCCAGCAAGAACCAGCATCCAGCCTGATACCAAGCTGAAAGAACCAGCAAGAACCAGGATCGAGCTTAGATTGGACATAGGGATCCAGCAAGAACCAAGATCCATCCTGGCATTATGTTGAGGGATCCAGCAAGAATCAAGATCCAGCTCAGGCTTAAGATGGGGATTCAATTTCAGCAAGAACCGAGACCCATTTTGAAATTTTGTTAAAAAAACAGCAAGAACCAGAATCTTACCAGGAGTTCTTCACAGCAGTTGCTGCTCACACTCCCCACTTTTTCAGGTCCACCAATCTGTGCTGTTCTTAATGTAAATGAATGAAATTAGGTCTATGAACAGTGCTGGTATCTACTCAGGCTGTTCCTCATCTACCACAAAACAAATTTGCTGCCCCTTCAATGTTAATAACACTGCAAATTCACACGAACAAATCAGTAACTTGTCAAGATACAGGTATGATGCAGACCCTGCTAGGTCAGCAACTGGGCTTTTAGCTGCCTAATGTTATCCTGGAAGGAAAGGCCCCACTCTTCCGTGCGTATACCACAGAAAGAATAAATACTATATATATATATATATATATATACATATATACAGATGAATATATGTATATATGTATAAGTTTATATATGAATAGTATAAAATAATTATCAATCGAATCACGCCAACAACCACCCACAACACCACGCACACCAATGTGGGCGCCACCGCGCGTCACTCAAGGCCCGCAGATAGGGAAGCTAGTATCACATGTTCGTTTATCTAAGACCCAAAGGGAATATAACGTCAAGGAACTAAGGCTGCTGGCTGGTGAGGTTACTCCGTGTGAGAATGCGGGACAACGGTTCTATTTTATTCGCTTCTTGGCTGCTCACACCAGAAAAAACACCATCCAACGTGTAATGATCAATTAAATCATTCCACAACAAGTATCGGACACAAGCAAGGTTTGTATGCGTTGCGATGCAGCTTCTGATGATTAACAAATGCACTTTGGTACACATTGATATGGCGCAAAGCTTGAGACGCAGTCCAAAAGACGGGATGGAATTTCAGATGACGTTTTTCCAAGAAAATTATAGCATTTGCACGATTCTTCTAGACATTCTATTCTAGATATTCTAGTATATTCTATTTTATTCTGTTTCTTCTTATAGGCATTTCAAAGGTCGCTAGGAGATAGATAAATTAAGCAGCCATATACATATATCTATACGATATATATATATATATATATATATATATATATATATATATTACCTATATATATGTATATATATGTATATATCACACACACATATATATATATATATATATATATATATATATATATGTTTGATTAAAAACAAGCGCTGACTCAGCATTGACAAGCTTGTGATGCATCGTTCCAGTTTCCGGGCATTTGACTTGCATCATCGCTTAGATTAAAGATGGTTTGCACAAAGCTACTCATATTCCATCGCTTCTTCCATTCTAACGTTATATGAGTAATTTTGTGCAACCATCTTGAATCCAAGCGATGATGCCAAGTCAAAGGCCCGGAAACTAGAATGATGCATCAAAAAGCTCGTCAATACTGAGTCAGCAGTTATTTTTAATCAAACGTGTATCAAAGAAAGGATTCTGCCAAAATATTCCTATATATATATATATATATATATATATATATATATGCATATAACCATCCAGTAGTGGTACGGAACAAATATTGACCAACTGATACGAATGCGTTTTTCCGTAAGATAAAACTCAGCTGGCGTAGCTTCCATGGCAATGTGGAACGGCGACGCACTGCTAGTGTGCGGTCGGTGTGAGGTGTGAAATCTGCGGTGTGAGGGAGGTGAGATAAACTTGCGTCCGATTTAACGGAATACATGCATTGTGTTAACAGCTTAGAATGTTCCCTCTGTCCATCTACCCGCTACCGCCATATTCTGCAGAAGCTTGTCTGGCAAATGAACTTATGGCACTAATGCTGTGGATATTGGCAAACAAAGGAGTCGTAACTGTTCTTCCCGAAAAATCCGCGAGAACCAGGAACCGGGCTGGATGTTACCAGGGTCTGTGGTTGTGTCAAAAGTGATTGAAAACCATTCCTGGCATTACCAGGCAAGGAGTTAAAGAATGTGAGTCAGCTCTGCTCGGCAATAGGTACTTATAACATGGATCACCAAGAAGCAAGCAAGTTGCTTGGTTGCTAAAGTGACCATATACATGACACCAGAAAACCATCCCAATTCACAGGTTATCAAAGGTCAGCAATGATTTTGCACATGCCCAGCCCACCTGTAGACCAAAATTAGTCCCACATTGATAAGACTTTATCATGTACATAATGAATCATATCGGCCTGAACCTGTGCTCAGGCTACTGAAAAGCTGTATTGTTGTTACACAGTCAGGGCATGCCGTTTATGTTGACTTGTCTGTGATGTGCTGATCTGATTTTTTAGAACAAAGTATTTTGTTTTGTCCAGGGTGACCTTTTTAGGCCAATTTTTCCAAGGTCCTTAGACTGTCAGAGTACTCCATATTCTGACCTCGAGAGTCTAGTGTTGGTAAAATAGCTAGTGTGAGCTGTAAGACATGGTGTTTAGTATCCATGGCATGTTGGTATTTTTGTTGCTTGCCAAAGAACTTATGGGAACCTGGGGCCGGTATTGATAGAAAAACAAGGTAAACGAGGAGCTGAAGCCAGTGCTTACAAAATCAGTAATGGGAACCAACACGCAGGGTCTTGTGTTGCTGACAGAAACATTGGGGACCAAGATCCAGGATTTTGTTGTGTATAAGAATCAATGAGAGCCAGGATGCAGCATAATGCTTTGTTGAGAGATCCATTGGGAACCAGGATCCAGGGTTTTGTTTTGTTGAAATAACCAGTGAGAACCAGGATCCGGGGCCTTGTTTTGTTGAAAAAACAGTGAGAACCAAGATCAAGGGTTTGTTTTGTTGAAAGATTCAGTGGGAACCAGGATCCAGGGTCTTGTTTTGTTGGAAGA
>NW_023597054.1:35641588-35684944 GCF_011947565.3 Pollicipes pollicipes | reverse complement strand
TATTCCCCCTGAGTTGTCAACGTGTCTGTCCAGACATCCTCTTTCGCGTCACTTTCCATCTTACTTGTCCTTGCTGGTTTCATTTCATTCAGCCGTTCCTTTGTATTATATCCGTTAATGTCGCGAGACATTGGGTGAGCTACTGCTGGGTCCTTGGCAGCATGTTTTCATTATCCTTTTTTAAATGCCTCTTCAGGGCTTACTCTAGTCAGCCTTTTAGTCATCTCCGCATCCAGTTTGTTGCCCGCAGCAATCACGGCAGCTCCACATAAGGCACCTAATTCTTAGATGAGCTTGTTTGATCTTGACCATGCCCGTGCCGGTTTTCATCTCTGAGAAATCGCTCTCGAACCGTCTCATGACCATTTTCAGATCGGCTATATCACCGCGTCCGTTGTCGAACATGTTTGCCCCTCTTTCCGCTTGGACTCGTTTAAACGCGACGGTCACCTCTGCTGCTTACACTGTCAGGCACGTTATAGTTTCACCTTGGGTTTTACTTGTTATTTTTCTAGAAAGCTAATTTGATTACGCAAATCAAGGGTTTCCATTCAATATTATGAGGTCTGGGCAATGATTCTCAATTTGGATATAAATGTAAATGTAAATGGAGCCAGAGCCACAAAGCCACGAGATCTCTGCAGAAAAAAACACAGGTTTTAATTCAGTCGTTGTTCTGCACTCCAACCAACAGCATGTCTTTCATTACTTTTTTAATGCCTCTTCAGGGCCAACTCTAGTCAGCCTTTTAGTCATCTACGCGTCCAGTTTGCTGCCCACAGCAATCACGGTAGCTCCACATAAGGCACCTAATTCTTGGATGAGTTTGTTTGATCTTGACCATGCCCGTGCCGGTTTTCATCCCTGAGAAATCGCTCTCGAACCGTCTCATGACCATTTTCAGATCGGCTATATCAGCACGTCCAATGTCGAGCATGTCTGCCTCTTTCTTTGTTTGGGCTCGTTTAGATGTGACGGTCATCTCTGCTACTTGCATTGTCAGGCACGTTACCACTTCACCTCGGGTTTTTACTTGTTTTTTTTTTTTAGAAAGATGACTTGATTGCGCAAATCAAGGGTTTCCATGATAATATTATGAGGTCTGGGTAATCATTCTTAATTTGAATGTGAACGTAAGTGGAGCCAGAGCCACAACGTCACGAGATCTCTGCAGAAAAACACAGCTTTTAATTCAATCGTTGTTCTGAACTCCAACCAACAGCATGTCTTTCATTATTTTTTAAAATGCCTCTTCACGGCCAACTCTAGCCAGCCTTTCAGTCATCTCTGCATCCAGTATGCTGCCCGCAGCGATCACGCCTTTCCGTCCGGCGAATCTTTCTGTCTTCCTCACACAAGAAAACCACTGGATATTAGCCAAAATGACTTAGAACTGGAGAGTTCTGATACCAGAATCTATTTAGGGCAATTTGCAACACCCCAAACGTGAACTACTAAAGTTTAAGGCCAAGAAGCAGGAGCTCCACAAAACACAACCGTCTCAGTCAGCTGACCGTCAGCTGACCGTTAGCTAACGGTCAGCTGACGGTCAGCTGACAGTCAGCAATGACAATCAAAAGACAAGACCCAATGTGCGGGCCCCTGAGCAATCCATCATGTCTTAGAAGGTTGGAAGGTCATGGTGTCTCAGGGCTCTCTATTCCAAATAAAGTGTACCCAAGACCTAGTGTGGAGGGCCCCGGAAGATGAAGTGTACCCGAGCAGGCTATCAGATGGCTTCCGACAGGAGCATAGAGCCCTATATTAATGTATCAAGACCCAATATGCAGGGCCCCAAACAATTCATTGTGTCTTAGAAGGTAAACAGATGGGGCTCCCGACAAGTGCGTAGGGCTCTCCATTCAATAAGGAAGTTCCCAAGACCCAATGAAGAGGGCCCCAAACGATCGAGGGCGCACAAGAAGGTTATAAGGTAGGACCCGCGACAAGAGCGTAGGGGCCTCCATTCAAATTAGAAGTATCCAAAACATAGTGTGGAAAACATATCCAAAACATATCCAAACCTAAAAATCTACTATATGTAGAATTCTTTTGGATATAATGATTGTGACAAGCTTCATCGAATGTGAACCTGAAACCCAAAAGATGCCCCGAATGGATTGCCACCAATGTCTTAGCGCAAGACGCGCAGGAACTTCAGGTTTGTACAAGTGTTTTGTCCTGGGATTTTCGTCAGAACGGGATATGTAAGAATCATGCAATACCTCAATCTGCCCTCGGGAATAGGGAAGTCTCGATCCACGCGGTGTTTAAAATGACCAGAGCATAACAAATCATCGCTGTTTTGAACTACGGCCTATTCGCTGTCTGACACGGCCCCAGGGCGCCGTATCGGTGCTGGCACCGCAGGTGACTTGCCTTCCCCAGGGCTGAGGTGTCCCCACGCGCGGGACCTGGCTGACCCCGGGCAACACGGCGGCCACGGACAACCTTCGCGTCAACACTCGTCAACACGCTGTGCCGCGCTGCCGCGCCGTACAAAACAGTCCGGAATGGTCCCTCGACGGCGGCAGTGTAGCTGGCCGGGAGGCGCGGTGGGACTTGCGACCAGCAAACAAGGCCGGCGGCGGACTTAGGGCGTCTTGTAGCTATATAAGGAGCACGATGGGAGGGGCACGGCGGACAGTGCCGGTCAAATAGCCCGCGGGCCTCGGCACGATGTGGAAAAGCAGCACTCCCCAAGCATAGCTAAAGCTACGCCACGAAAAAGAGGTTAGCATACTGATTGCGCTAAGACGCGTATCATCCTGACAATTCAAGAGCACAGTCAAGATACTCACACGTTGGTTTAGACGTTGCAGCGTTACCAGTGTGATCAGCTGGCGCTCCTATCTATGAAGAAAACATCTCAGATTGGTTACGCCAGCAAAAAGCGCAAGAGAGAAGACGACGGAAGGTAGAAGCCCGTCGGGTGCCTAGTATGTGACTGAAAAAGCGCCTACATCACTGGAAACGACACCTGGGCCGTGAATCACCACTTGCATTTCACCCCAAGCCAAGAAAAGAGCACACTGTGAGCACAGCTTTCGAGCCAAGGACGTCGTCGTGCAGCTGAGGATAGCATTTGCGAAGTGACACCGGGTCCTGGCACGGTATGGCCGGCCGCAGGTCGCTGCCGGCGCCGCTCTGCTGGCCCTGCTCGCCGCCGTGCACGGCTGCCAGCTGACCGCGCTGCGTCACGGCCGCCTGCCTGACTCGCTGCTTGTCCGGCCGGAGATGCCGGCAGCCGGCCAGTGTCACTGCTGCGCCCTCTGCCACGGGGCGCCCGACTGCCCGCAGCCTCAGCTTCTCGGCGCTAGGCGGCGCTTGTCGCCTGTACGGCGCCGTGGCCGGGTATCGCACGTTGCAGCCGGACAGGAGCGCCCGTTACTGGTCATGCCGCACCAATCGGACACCGACCAGTTCTGTCCCACGCCGACTGCACGGTGGCGCGCGACGGCTGCTGGGGCCGCGTCTGCGGCCGGGCCGACTCGCTGACCTGTGACGACGGCGGCGCCACGGCGTCAGGGCCGATGGCGTGTACCATGGCGCGGTGGCTGGCCGCCGGCTGCTGCTCCGCTGTCGCATGGAGACCGATGCGGGCTGGACAGCGCTGGCCGTGGTGCGCGGCCGAGGCTGGAACGCCTCCAGTGCTGGCGGCGGCGGCGGGGCTGCGCTGGACACGCCGTACTCGGCGCTGGAGCTGGCCGACGAGCTGCTGTCATCCGGCGCGCGGCCGGCGCGCCTGCTGCGCCTGCAGACGCCGCAGCCAGACCTGCCGCGGCCGCTGGGCGTCTGGCAGGTGCCGGCCAACGTCAGCCTGCTGGCCAACGAGCCGCAGGCGGAGCTGCGCTGGTGACTGGATCCGCCTACCTGGCCGAGCCGGCCACCGTGCCCTGGTGGCCGCCGGGGGGGCCGCCCTGGTGACGCTGGCGGGACGACGATGGCGAGTGGGGAACGCTGGTACCGCGTAATAACACGCGGGAGGACGAGCCAGCGCAGGACGGCGAGATGAGCTGGGAGAACAAGACCCGCTCCACGCCGCAGTCGGCGCTCGTGGCTGATCACCGAGCGCCGCCGAATCCCACTCAGAGCCGCCAGAAGACGAGGCCAGTCGCCCAGGGCTGCTGAATCCCACTCAGAGTTGCCAGAAGACGAGGACGACCGCCGGGGGCTGCTGAATCCCACTCAGAGTTGCCAGAAGACGAGGACGACCGCCCGGGGGCGGCCGAATCCCACTCAGAGTTGCCAGAAGACGAGGACGACCGCCGGGGGCTGCCGAATCCCACTCAGAGTCGCCAGGAGACCAGGAGGGCCCGTCCTCCGACTGGCGGCTGTTTGTGCGCCAGCCGTGGTCGCCCCATGTGCTGGAGATCCTCGTTAGATAGAGTGCCAGTCAGCTGTTCGATGGGAGGTCAAGTCCTGTATGGATTGATGTCAATTATTGCTGCAGCGCTGGTTTCAGGAGACCAGGGATAAAAAACCAATATCCCAATTATCAAATTACTTGAAGCTCGCAGTGCATAAAGCTCCCTACATGAAAATTCGAAATGAGTGAAAAGTATACCGACGAACCTGTTTGATTGAGAATCTTAACATAATTGACGCACACCGTACGTATTTTATACGCCTCGTCGCGTCGTACGACATGATAAACATCAATCTGAGGACTGCATTAGCGTCGCTCTAATTTGCGTAAATCACAAGCATGCTAAGCACATGAAACCGGTCTCCACGCGGGAGCACACCACATTTGACATGAGATTGATTTACGTTGATTGTCGTGATGCGTTCGGAAGAGTTCTGTTCATCAAGGAACGGAACTTCCAGTCCACGAGATTCGATGAGAATTGCAGATAATGCAGTACAGCTGGGGAAAGAAGTATGGAATTTTGCAGAGGATTTTACGCACAACGCTTTCAACTTTAGCTTGGACACTCGGATTGAATGCGTGTGAATAAACTCCCCACGGACAGGGCTGTGCGTCTAAATCACATGGAAGGCAAGGTAGGGAAACACAGATATTTTCGCCTTTGATTTTGCCGTGTCTGATTAGCTTATGCACACGAATGAGAAACCATTCTATACAACACTTCTTTGTATGATTTTCAGTTGCAGTCTATGCAGTTGGATGTCTGAAGATACTGTCAGATCACGGTGTCTCAAATGTGAGTTCGATTCATTGGAATGGTGTTTTCCAGCTTTCTCTATATAGCCTGGCACTGCATGTCTTTAAGCGTGCATAAAGTCCATACAAGAACGTTCATACATCCTGCTGTGCAAAAATAGCCCACCAATGTAACAATGTATGTCAGTACACACGCATGCTGACACACGCACAGACAAAGCTCGTAAAATGGCATGAGAGCATAATTTTCGTCACACATATTACCACACGGAAATATCTTTTTCAAACCACACGATAACAAAGAAATCACATCTGCTATCATATATGTATGCATATTGCAGGAAACACCAAGTGAGATTATTTACCTATTCAGTATCAGGTCAATCACCGAAGGCACCACATGTAGGTCATTATGCAAAAAGTGCGACAGGGAAAAACAATTGTACCAACCGCCATGATGCTCATTGTTTTCATGACGGCAGCAGCGATGCACATTGACTCAAAGCTATGCGGTCTGCCCCATTTCGGAGTTGGTGGGATGGTTGGGAAGAGATCGGAAGAGATGAGATCTGATTGGAATGGAGGAAGAGTTGGTGGAGCCTGACACACGCACAGAAAAAGCTGGTAGAAGGGAATGAGAAAAGGCGTAGTTTTCTCTTGTTCTTCGCCTTCATCCAATGCTCCCTGGACCTTACACTTACTTTCATGCTCCTATCACACTCCAGATAACAAACGTTCCTTCCGCGAAAGTCGCACTTGATTCATTACATTACATTTTGTCTGGTAACACCTCACCATTGGACTTGCTCTGCATACGCAAGAAAACATCTGCCACGCCTTGCCCTCTTCGCCGGTGAGTGTCTTCCGCACAACGCAAGACCATTGCTATCTTATATTACCATGCTGAGACTCTCGCGCTGCGGATGGCTCTCCAATAAAGCTCGGCACTTTTTCTGAACGAGGGAGCGAATAGTCGGGTGGGTTAAAAGTATCTATGTTTCCTTATAGAACAAGTGATTACTGGGGATCTCACCCTGCTTACCTTTAGAAAGTGAGTTAGTGTGATGCCTGCGAGCGCTCTTATAATCCAGCCAAATGCTTGCGAAGCTGTTGGTTCCTGTGCCTCAGTGAGACTTATTGGGCAGTAGAAGATGCGCATGATGATTATGGGATCGGTTTTATTCCAGCATGGCAAACATACCCCATTCAGGGCTTCGTTGAGGCCACGAAACGCCTAGTACGCCGCTAAGTGCTTGAATGCGATGTCGATTGTAACGACCTGTAATTGATATGCAGCACTGTACCGTACAAACTAATGTTTGTGTGGGACAAATGTGGTGTAAATCACGTTCTTAATTATTGCACTGAGCTTATATCGCATAAAGATGCGTGCGTGTACCTTCTGCATGTCATCCAATCATTCTTGTTTTTACATAATAGCACTACATAGGTGCATTTTTGCATGTATGCCCGTTGTGCATTCAGCTTGTTAGGAGACCTCCAAATCATTTGCCGTGATTCCAGTCACCTGTTTTTTTTTCCAATGTCGGGTTTGTCAGATATCCTCACAAATGATCATGGGGGCAACTCAATATTCTTGTTCAATACTGAATGAAAATACACATCGGACTCCAGGGGAGTCGTCATCTTTTGCCACCTGCAATCTTGTCTTATACCTGTCGGTTGTAGTGTTCTACAAAAAAGATCAGATGAATTGTAAAGATAGCGTGCAGTAGAGCTGGCGCTCATATATTTGGTATGCTAGGGAAAGGACAGAGCAAGGCACTTTTACCAGTGTCTCTGTGAGCGGTACTGCAGTAAAAAAAAAACGGGGTGCGGGGAGGTAGTCCTGCTCTCTTCGGACGAAAACTTGATGTTACCATCAAAGTTGTGCTCTCAAACAGCGCAAGCTGCAAACTGTATGCAATGTA
The DNA here is from genome assembly GCF_011947565.3 of Pollicipes pollicipes. Taxonomy (NCBI): domain Eukaryota; kingdom Metazoa; phylum Arthropoda; class Thecostraca; order Pollicipedomorpha; family Pollicipedidae; genus Pollicipes; species Pollicipes pollicipes. The sequence continues at coordinate 35,677,885 of NW_023597054.1, read as the reverse complement.
AATTTTTCCGCCAGCAGTATTTGCAGTTACATGAAAGACACTGATTCCCATGTGTGTACCTTCCACACCAGATAGGGGACTTCCCGGGTTGGGTCAGCCCATGCGTCCATTTGTGGCACGGGTAACGTGTTGATCTGGGCACGAATTTTGGGAAGATGGCGAGTCTGGGAATGGCTATGTGCAAGATGTGTATGAACTACAACGTGGGGACATGAAAAAATATTGCATGATGTGACTGTCTGCCCTTCTATTGTACTCAATTAGCTTCATTCACACTGTTTTTGCACTTATCAACGCAAAAGAGCAAGTTTGGATGTAAAGTTTCCTGAGATACCCCTGTAATATATAGCTTCAATGCCGAAAAATGCATTTGGGTGAATAGTAGGTGGGTACAACCGGTTCAGAATTGCAAGTAATAGGTACAGGCACAAGCCCAAGGGTAGCAGGAGGATTGGGCGAAGGAAATCTTACCCGCAAAGGCCTCTAAATTTAGGTTCGTGGCGTCGTCCCGGTCGCAAGTCCCACCGCGCCTCCCGGCCAGCGACACTGCCGTCGTCGGAGGACCATTCCGGCTTGTTTTGCACGGCAGCCTGGCGGCGGGACAGCGTGTTGACGAGTGTTGACGCGAAGGTTGTCCGTGGCCGCCGTGTTGCCCGGAGTCAGCCGGGCCCCGCGCGGTGGGGACAACCCAGCCCTGGGGAAGGCAGGTCGCCTGCGGTGCCAGCACCGATACGGCGCCCTGGGGCCGTGTCAGACAGCGAATGGGCCCCGGACAAGACAATGGTGTCATTTTAGATGTTTTTATTATGCCGGATGCCAAAAAACATGCTTACACCCAAGTGGTAGAAGGAGGGATGGTAGTTTTGCGTGCTTGAAAAGCTGCATGTGCTGGTCGTACGATGGATAAGAGTAAACTTAATGTGGTTGTAAGAGGGACGGGCGTACAACTTCTTTAAAATCAAACAAATTGCGAATGGAAAAGGTGGAAAATTATATGCTTGAAAACATGCTGAAGTGCATAAGCCTTATAATAGTGTCTGCTTGCTCTTATAAAATTCCTACAAATTGCTTGTGATTGATGCCTACGCTGCTGCAGTAAAATAGGCTCGCCTATTTTCCAGCCAAGTGTTTGTTGTGTTCTCGTGCTCAAATGAGCCTGCGTCTGCCCGTCTACCTGTCTGCCCGTCTGCCCGTCTGCCCGTCTGCCCGTCTGCCCGTCTGCCCGTCTGCCCGTCTGCCCGTCTGCCTGTTTGCCCCGTCTGCCTGTCTGCCCGTCTGCCCGTCTGCCTGTCTGCCTGCCTGTCAGTCTGCATCCCGAAATAATGCATATACAGATCGCCCATAGACTCTCTGTCACTTAGAGAGGCAAGTTGTCAGGGACTTGTTTTCACACTATTTGATCAGCACGCTTGACACTTAAGTTTCGCTCATTTTAAGAAGATGGTGTTGATTATTAGATTCGACAGGGTTTTACCGAATACGACCACTGCTAAGAATCCATCGCTATGTCGCAGACGGTTGGGACGCAAACGACAAGGACGTCAATACCCAGACCGCAAGCGTGCGGAGACGTAGCGTCAGAGGCGCGAACGCGGCCAGACGGGCGCGAGGCACGAACGAACAAGCACGGCTGGCCCGCTCAGTCCGCAGGGCGCACGTGGTCAGGAGGCAGTCAGCGAGGAACACGGACCGTAAGAGTGCGAACAGAGTGCGCCTGTACCCTTCCGCCAGTCAGCACAGGGGTGAAATGCAACCGATAGAATGTCACAGGAGAAGAAGGAAGCCGGGGGGCGCATCGGAGTCGCAACGATAGTGGCGGAGGGAAATCTGATCGATACAGGGATAGTGGGATGCGGACAATGAACATAAATGAACTAAAATGGGCGAAAAAAATTCCCTGCTTTACGGAACTAGACATTTACGAATAGACAGGAACGTTCACAAAGACTCAGGTAACAACGTAGTGGAGCACAGGGGCTCGCTGCCGATGCGTGCACATGACACGAGCCGGAACTGAACAGGTGACACAGCTGCAGTCCGAATATGGACCAGTATGCTATATAATATTATATGTAATATGCTATGACATATTACATATACTATTATATAAAAAACTGAAATTTTCAGATAAACGTTTCAGGCCAAGCATTACGGTCTTTGCAGCAGGACGTGCTCAGAAAAATTGGTCATTCCCCAACCATTCCCCCAAAATACTCGGCTGTCAGCGGATGCAGGCGTCCTGCTGAGACTCATTTACCCCGAGGGTCGTGAAACCCCGCATGACGCCGCGTATTGTTCCGCACGACTTCTATGTATGACTCGTCCTTGACCCAGCTCCCGTCCGACTCTGAGTACTCCGTCCTTGCCACACCCGTCCGTGTCACTGGGCCACCTCCCGTGTGTTTATCACATCGGGCCAGCCCTAGCCCGCAACAGACATCCTACCCCGTCGTACTCTCGCCAGTCTGGGCTGCTGTATCACACCAGGCCAGCCCTAGCCCACAGCAGACATCCTACCCCGTCGTACTCTCGACAGCCTGGGCTGCTGTATCACACCAGGCCAGCCCTAGCCCACAGCAGACATCCTACCCCGTCGTACTCTTGACAGTCTGGGCTGGTGTATCACATCACGCCGGCCCTAGGCCGCAGCAGACATCTTACCCGCTTGTGCTCGCGACAGTCTGGGCTGGTGTTTTACCTATCTGTAAAACAGCGTTGTTCCGCATATCCGTCCATTTTCCTGTTTGGGTTGCGGGAGGGGGGGGGGGGGGATCCCGTCCGGCTCGGTCCCACCTGTGTGCGTGCAAGTCACTGATGCACTTGCGTATGTTCATGATTCGCATGTCTCTATGCCAACGAACATGTCCCGACCAGATTTCTTATAACTAGTATGAAATGTTCTCTATAGGCTCTGGTCGTATTTATACCTAACCTATTTTTGCCACGCTATGGAATACTAACCTAACCTAGCCTAACCTAGGCCAACCTAATATATCCTACGTAGGCCGCCTCTGATTAGTCAGCAACGTACCGTCATAGCGCAAAAAAATGACGTCACCTGATCGGCGATATATCTTGCCGTCTGATAGTCCTCCCACAACGACGTTGTTTGAGCATGATCGTACCTGCCATGTACGCATTAAAATATGTTATATTGCCTCCCGTAATTCTAGAATAAGTTCGCTCGCCAACACTGAGTGCGTCGCCGTTAGGGAATTGACCGAGAAATATCAATAACGTGATCAAAGTCAACTGTTGCCCTGGCATCTGGTAGCTGCAGAACAATGCTACCGAAAATGCACAGTGGCTCTCTTGGCGTACGCCTACAAGTATTTTTTTCAGGCCGCCATAATATGATCAACACGCTAACGATCGACTCTGGCCACGGTCGGTAATGCACCGTCATAAAGCAAAAAGGCCATGCCGTCTGATCGGCGATTGATATTGGTGTCTGATAGTCATCCCACACGGGCATTGTTTGAGCATGGTCACACCGGCATCGCGCGCATTGAAGTATTTTACTTGCCCTCCGCAACTGTAGAAATTGCCGGCAGGACGTAACTTAGTGCATGTGCCGCTGGGGCATCGACCGGCAAATATTAACGACGACATCAAAGAAAGCTGCTGCAATGTACTTGATAGCTGGAGAAGATGCCTAACGGAAATACGCCGTGGCTGTCATAGCGTGCGCTTATAAGTAATTTTGCCGGGCCTCCGTGATCCTCCCAACATGCTACCGGCCGGTTCCTGCCACCATCGACAATGCACCGTCATTCCGCAAAAAGGCTATTTCGTCCGATCCACGACACATAAACCTATAACGATTAAATATTGTGTGATTAGATGGCAGACCTAGAACGATCGTCTCATCGCTTACGGGTCCATCTTCACGCATCAGGAGACGCCTCTTCAGCCGGATTGTGCCCAGTCCAATAAGAGCCCTCCTTTCAGATTAGGCCTCAGACCGGCCAAAAACGGCGCAAACATGGCAGGTGCGCTCGCATGTGACACATGGCGACTTGCACCGACCATGCTATCACGTTGGGGATTGCGATGTCATTGTGCAAGCGGTCTGTGCAGCTGGCGGCCGGCCGACCGAAAATTGCCAAGTTCAGTAACGGACCTCCCGGCATATTCGGTGTAAGACCACCGAAACTTTTACAACATAGTACGTGTACATGTTTGGTTATGTCGCAGAGCTGTAACGGCCGTCTACTGCTTTCGAGTTCATTCTCACGCTTTAGGAGGCGACACTTTGGTTGCATCGCTCGAATTTCAGTAAGGAACCTCCCTTCAGGCGAGATACCAGACCGGCCGAAACGGCGCAAAGATGACACGAGCGCGCGCATGTGACACATGGAGACATGCGTCTGCCATGCTATCGCATCGGGCATTTAAGATGTCATTGTACAAGCGCTTTAGGCCGCTGGCAGCCGGCAGGCCGAAAATTGCCAAGTCCAGCAACGGACCCCCGACAAATTCGATGCAAGACCACGGAAGCCTTACAAACGTAGCACGTTTGCATGTGCGGTTAAATAGCAGAGCTGCACCGACAGTCTCATCGCTTTTGGGTCCCAACGCTACATATGGTGCGCAGCTTCAACTGCATTGCTCCAAGTACGTTACGGGACCTCCCTGCAGGATGGATGCAAAACCGGCCGAAACCGAACAAACGTGGCACGGCACGTGTACACACATGCCATATGGAAGCAGGTGTTGGCCATGTTATGTCTTTAGTGATTGACATTGTCAAGCTTCTCTTTTCAAACTGCTCTGAGTGACAGGCGGCCGCCTGGTAGGATATTGTTTCCAGTCCAACAACGGAGCTCCCCACAATTTAGGAGACAGACTGTCCAAACTGGTACAAACGTAGCACGTGCGCACGCCGATGTCAAAATACCCCAACTGTAACGACCGCGTCATCGCTTTCGGGCTCATACTCACGCTTTTTCACGTTATCGCTTTCAGGAATGGACTTGCCATGTTTCAATTTTTAAGCGCTCTGATTGGCAGGCGGCCACCCGGTCGAGGATCCGCACATCCAGCAAAGCATCTCCCTGCAGGTTAGATGCGAGACCGCTAAAAGTCACAATATGAAGGATTTTAACTTCCCCCACACCCTACCCAAACTGATAAAAATCACCAAATCCGTGCAAAACACGATGGTGGTTTTAGGGGGCGGTATTTCTCAGACTTTTTTTGCGATTTAACCTCCGAACTTCCATCGTAAAATTATGCCCTTGCAGGTTACTAGAGAAAGCTGTTTTTCTTCAACCACATACTGAAATTTCATCACCACCTCTAGCTCAAGCCGATTCGGATGGAATCCGTCCCCCCTCCCCTTGCCACCCCCGGTATTCTCAGAAGTGTTGTGAGAGGCCTTTCCAGTCTACGGCGCACCACCGCCGGCGCACCGCCCACCCGGGTGACACCTAGCGGTGACCTCAGCCACTGCCGAGGTGAGCGACAGCTGACACTCGGGCTCGGTGGCTAGTTCCAGGGGTCGCACTCATCAAAATTGGTGTGGGGAGGGTTCATCTCATAAGGCTGACCTAGCCCTACCCCAACATCTGATTTCCCCCCCCCCCCCCCCCCCCATTTCAGCCATCTAAATTGGCTTTCCCGACGTCAAGGAACCAATGCTTTCATCGCCCGATGTGAGAATCGCGGAAAAAATTGCTTCCCAAATCAAGGCAATGTGGTATTATGGTTTTGTTACAAGTGTGGCCGAGTGTAGTTCAGAGGAAACATCTTAGTAAGATTGCTTGATATGATTGCCGGAAAGATGTATCATTTACTGGTTATGGACAGTTGTCCGAGCTCAGCCAGACCGTTTACCCTGCATGGATTTGACAATGACATGCTTCATTATCGAAGCGCCAAAATGGTCGATACATGTCTCCATATGTCACGCTTACCACGATTCACCGTTTTGGCCGGTCGTTCGTCTAGCCCGCACGGAGGTCCATTCCTGGACCTATGGTGATCTCTGGCCGCGTGGCCGCGTGTTGCTCAGATCATTTAGACAAAGAAAATTTCACGATCTCAGCCCCAGAATCCAAAGAACAATGAGCACATGCCCGTCATTTTCACATACATGCGTAAGTGCTAAGTTTGTATCAGTGTGAGTGGTCTTTCACTTAATTTGCCGTGAAGTCCGTTGGTGGACTGGGCAATTTTCGGCCCACCGGTTGGGGTGCCGGTAGTGTAGTGATCAACGCGTTTGCGTTTATCACGGCGTGTCTGAGAAACCAGAGGTTTGATTCCCCACGTTGACCAGCCCTCCCGCCAGGGATGAGAGGCAGGCGAGGCCATAAGCCTCAGCAGCTGCGTGCGGCATAAAGACCCAATGAGAACATCAACCGACCGTCTGCCAGTCACCGCAATGGCTTGTACAGCGAAAGTTTCAATCCCCAATGGCATAGCATGGTCGATACATGTCTACATGCATTACAGGCGTGCACACGTGCCATGTATGTGTAAGTTCTGCCCTTCTGGTGTCTCGCCTCCGGCTCACTAGTGCACGCGGTACGTCCAAAGTCCCTTCCGTATTTGACACCTGTCACAGGCACTCCCCACAGCCTGTCCCGCCGGCGCGGCCGCCCTCGCGCCGGCGGCTCTCTGAGTCTTCTCGTTACTCTTTCCCCTCCTGGCCCCCGTGGCCGCGTCTCTCGCACGGGGTGCCTGGGGCAGCAGGAGGGGAACGCGAGCGCCTCGAAGCAACGCTCGCAAGACTACGCAAGCATTCACTGGCTAGCACATCGGTGTTCTCCGACGTCTCACATATGCGCCTTTTTGACCGGTCTGAAGTTTAGCCTGAAGGGAGGTTTTTGAAGTTAAACCATGCTGCTTGCCCCTTGCCGGACTTGGGGCAATACGGCCGAAGTCATGCCTCCTAAACCGTGTGAATGGACCTGAAAGCAACGGCGCGGTCGCTGCAGCTCTGAAATTTTAAACATACTTGCACGCATACTACGTTTGCGCCAGAGCGGAAGGTCTTGCACCTAATTTGCCGGTAAGTCCGTTGTTGGACTGAGCAACTTTCGACCGTCCGGCAGTCAGCCACCGAGACTGCTTGTACAATGCTATCTTCAATCCCCAAGGCGATAGAATGGTCGGCACATGTCTCCATGTGTCACATGCGTGCGCACGTGCCATATTTGTGCCGTTTTGGCCGGTCTGGCATCTTGCCTGAAGGGAGGTCCTTTACTGGACTTGGAGTAATCCCATGGGCGTAGGAGCGGGGGGGGGGCAGGTGGGCCATGCCCCCCCCCCCCCACTTTTCAAGGTGGGGGGCCAGGAGTGTTAACTGCCCCCCCCCCCCCGCACTTCTCAGATTAATGTTGTTTTTAGCTTACTTTTGCACCACATTTAAATATACGTGCCAATTTAACTACTTCACCAGCCATCTTTCTCAAAATGTGTCATATCTTTTCGTATGCTTATTGGTTATCGCCTAGTGTCACAGCAGGCCGACGCCACGCGGCCTACGGAGACTGCAACGCCGGGTGTGCAGGTTGCTGTTACTATGACTTGCGAGCGCGTATGTTCAAGACCATATTGCATAGTTTTTTTTTCATCAGTAATCAATTCTGACTGAATCTTGAGCATTTTAAGACGAACATGGATTAGTTATGTTAATACAAGCATAGAACCCCATTGCATATGCAATCTATGTTCAGGGATTCCTCAATATCTCTGAAGAAAACAGAAAAGCACGGAACTGGAGCCTGTGTGACGATTATTGGACCATCTTTGGCGATCAGGGATGTTATCGCGTCAATGAGGGTTCCTTTGCTGATCCGGGGCCAACTGCGCGGGTCAGAAGGCCTCCCGTGTCAGGGAGGGGAACAATAGGATATGATATATCTTTCCAAAGGCCTCCGGATCGACCAGGAGATCCCGCCCCGTGTCGCCAGAATGACAGCCAGAAGACGCTTCGCGATGGGACGGAGTTTCCCTTCATCTCCTGGCCGGAACCGTTAATGTGCCCTTGGTGTTCTACTCAAGGGGCCTCTTGCCCGGTAGGAAATCATGGACCTCATTATTGTTGAGTAGAGTGGGGGTCTCATTGTTGTTGAATAGAGTAAGTCGAAATACATTTTAAAAACGAACAAGGCCATCCCATATTTGCCTAAGGGCGTTCATTTTTCAGAATGGATTGGTGAAAGTGCATCAAAAGGTTTGAAACATGCCCGCCCACAACCTCGAGAGCAAGGACAGCGATTGTCTGGGTTGCAGATTCCGTAAAACCGAACGTCGTCGGCCACTGCAAGCGCCACCAGATGGCGGGTGCTGTGCTAATCTGTCTTCTGAACAGATTGATGGTTACGGAAACACGAAAAATTGAGAATCTACCTTTACTCTTCCAGTTCCGCCACCAGATTCCAGCATCACTTCGCGGTGCTTTAAGGGCCAATCTGTTCTTATCATCAGTCTAAAAATTGTACACGTAAAATATGCGCCCAGACTACCTTGTAAATGTAAGATTTGACGTCCCGAAGCATTCGAAGTACTTCCTTTAGAATCGTCATCATTTTCTTCCACCCGTCGGCCACGACTCAGCCTTAGCTGTTAGACCGACGCTGCGCGGGCCTGCGGAGACTGCAACGCCTGGCGATGAGGTTTTTTTGAACTAAGACTTGCGTGTATGCATGCTCAAAATTATGTCACATAACCTTTATTACTAACCGATTTAAGTGTTTAAGGGTAATTATTTCAGAACCGTTATCGTTTTCGTCCACCGGTGGGCCATGACGAAAAGTTAACCACTAAGCTAGCGTCCCGCAGACCATGGAGACTGCAGCGCCTGGTGTCGAGGTTTTTGTTGCTAAGGTTTGCGAGCGCGCATGTTAAAAACCACGTTTATATAAATTCCATCAGTAATCGATTCTGACCGAATGTTAAACATTTCCAGACAAATATGGTTTGGTGATGTTAATACACATCGCTGACCACTCGATCTACAATCAAAATTTTCACCATCAAATTTCGATCAAATATATCTGCAACCTACCTTCGCGATGTCCTTAACGTTTGCAGAACGCACATAAAACATTATTAAAAAGCTTCTGAGTTCTATCGGCTTAGAAAGGGTCCACTAAGCCATGGCAAATTAAGGACACCGGTGATTTATTCCATGCGGTCGTTAAACGCCTGAGTTCTGCACTTTATTGACCTTAACACGCGCTCGGGTGGGGGTCAGATTGACTCGCCCCCCGAAGGGTTTTCCAGAATGGTTTCCAAACGGCGCGGCGCAGTCACGCCATGTCTTGCATAGCTGTATAACATTGAATAGCGGATCGTTTATCATGACACAATTTAGATGTACTTTGTAAGGTCGCTGGCCTATGGCAGATCGAAGTCAGGCCATGGTTTCAGCGAAGTCAACTTCTAGAGAATCGTTCAATCTGATGCAACAGTGGAGTGCTAGACAAAGCCATACATCTCTGAGATGCTTTCTTAGGCAATACAAATATTGCGTGAACAAATTATCTAAGGTCAGGTATAAAGGTCAGACCAAGGTCAAACAAACCTGTTTTATTACTCTAGTGCTTGCTGTATGAGATGGTTTTTGGTGCTCATTTTGCATTTACTGACAGCAGGAGCCGCATTATACATCTTCCATGGACTTCTTAGAGGCTAGAATAGGTCATTGAGCTAAGATGACCTAGGCTCACATTTTGTTTCAGAAACATACTGGCTAGCGTAATCTTTGTCGCTTATTCAAATGCAAAACTCAGAGCAGTTTTATATGACTTTGGTCACCATGACCTTCAAAAGCTCAGACAAGGTCCCTGACCTTAAATGAACATGTGGCCTTTTGCTCACAAACATTTTTCTAGGTTCTGGGTGCACTTTAGAGACCAACCTAGAATTTGACCTTGTTTGACCGTGTTTGACCCGAAGATCATGACCTAGGAACCTCAAACTTTGCCCTAAGTGAGTTTACGTACAGGTCAATACACCCTGTGCATTTGGTGTCTCTAGCTCTCTTAGGTCCCCAGATCTCAGAGGGGTTAAACTGACCCCTACCCGAGCGAAGAGTATGTAGCCGGCCACCCGGGCGCGTACTAACAATGTGAACAGAATTGATTTCACGGTAGCTGCTGGTTTCTGCTCTGGTTACAGCGTGAAAAATAATAAAAACGAAGAAAACCGTATGCATTGCTAACCAGCAAACTATATCCGGGGACATCTTTGTGTGGGGGGATCACCATAAATGGGGCCTTTGTCAACTCTGTTTTCCTCTTAGCAAGACTCTGGCTACCCCCTGCCTACACACAAAAACAGATCAAGTCATCTAAGTCGAATGCTGGGCAATTAAATGCTCGCTGGGCGAATTCACACCTAAAGCAGACAGCTTCCCGACGGCATTTTTCTGGGGTGGCGCGATGTTAGGGAAGATAATTCGGGAAAAGGTACTGTTGCAGGTGTCCAACACATGTTTTACATCCCAATTAAGAGCAATGCTGATCCAGAAATGTGCAACAAAGCACCCACACCATCAGTTCGCGGTCAGTCATTCGGAGACAGGCGGGCCGGGGACAGTGGCCACCGACGGCGGACGGAAGCAGAGCTCAGACAAGGAATATATGACAGAACGGTCTCCATTCTGTGGCTTTGTTTTTCAAAGCAGAATCTTCAGTTCTATGGCTTTTGTCACACGGTTATTGGCAGTCTCAAGCGTCGGATTTGTTTCCGCCCTCAATGCCGCGACAAGTATCATCTCTTGAAAAGCAGCCAGCGAAATGAAGGCGCATGCAAAACCTGTTGTACTGTGAGCCATCGATTCACTTTCAAAATTCTCACCAGTCTACGCTCAGACCATATTTTGGCATCTACCCTGCGGAGACAGACGACTCAATGATCCAAAATGCCCACCCGCTCGTGGAATTTCGGCTCCCCAGGGCAGGCAACGTTGCAATGGAACGACTTACCTTGGGAAGCCGGAAAGCTGTATTTCTCGAATGACAGATGAGTCGAATAGGCAAGAGTGCGCGCCAGTGAGAAACAGCTCTAGATGCAGATCAGCCATTACAATAAAGAGCGATAACCTCCATCTCTGCTCCCCCCCCCCCCCCCTGGTAGTCGGGCTTGTTTGCCAGAAAAAGTTCCTGAGGTACGCCCTGAGGCTGCCCCCCCCTCCCCCTTTCGAAACGTTCCTATGCATATGGGCAATCCAGCTGAAGTGTCGCCTCCTAAAGTGTGAGGATGCACCCCAAAGCGATGAGACAGTCGTTGCAGTTACGCTATTTAACTACATATGCACACTTGCTATGTTTGTAAAAGTTTGGGTGATCTTGAAACCTACTTTGCCGGGCGGCCTGTCGCTGGGCTCGGCAATTTTGGACCTGCTGACCGTCAGCCACTTCCGCGCCTGCTCGGGTGCAGCTCCCCGCTGCATCACCGGGCGGGCGGCCGCCCGCCCGCCATCTGGTGGTAGACTGTGCGAGGGGGGTCCCCTAGAATACCTAACTGGGGGTTAGTTACTGGTCAGGGGCACTTTCTGTGCCTTTGGGGTGCTGTAAAACTCTGCAACAGAAGACTTGTTGCTAGGTTCTCCTTTGTTTGCCTTCAAGCAGACCACATAATGGTAAGTACCTGCATATTTGGCTAGATACGCCACTGTTTCCTGCTTACCAGAGGTGTGGGTTTTTTTTATTAATTTGGAGGTGTGCAGCTTTTCTAACTTTGATTAGGAGCAAGATAAGTATGGGAAAATTCTCCCTGTATTTGGGTGTGTGATTAGCCTCTTTTCTGTGCAAGTCCCCCACCCTGTTTGGGACAACTGCACCCCTGCTACTTTTGCAGGAATTGAGCACATGCTCACCTTTAAAATAAGTGAAGAAACTCTCCAGTGATGAGTGTGCAAGTTCTGAATATTTGTGCAATGCTTCCCATGATTATTTTCCTTTTCACCATGTCATTTTATCATCATTCATGGCATACTTCTTTGCATTTCTGTCCTGAAACCACGCATAACTATGGCAAGACACTAACAGTTCAATCGTCAACCATGCCCAACCACCTGACAAATTCTCATACACCCTCTATGACCATAGTTTGTCTGCACCTGAAAGAGTAATTTAACATATGAGTATGCGATGTTGAAAGAGTAGTGGAACATAACTGACAACTGTAAAAAATAGTCATTAATTTGAAGTGTATGACATGCTCACCTAAATGAAAAGGCAATAACAGAAGACTAGAAAACAGACCAAAAGTGATAGATGATGTACATTCAGAACTTAATTGTGGTAGTGAGGGTTGATAATAATATGCTTAGTGACTGTGATTTGTGTTGGATTAACAGTAGCTGGGGTATGAAGCACAGTGACTGATGAGACACTGTTCTTGCCCGATCTGTAGGCTGTTCCCAGTGTTAAACCGTGGTTCCGTTGTTCTCATGGGATCCTGTATGCTGGTTTTGGCTGGTTCTTTCATGAATACCAGCCCCTGGTTTCTGGATCTCATTAGCTTTTTTGGAAACTCTAAATTATTGTTCACAGTTCCCAGTGTTTTTTTTTATTTTTCACAAATGAGTATGGATTTATTATTCTCAGTGGGTCCTGCAGAAACACCAGACCTTGTTTTCTAAGTCCCATTGGCTTTCCACAATCAGACCAGGTTCTGGTTTATGGCTTCCACTAGTTCCTTTCCAAAGATCAGGCCAGGATCTGGCCCCCATTGGTTCTGCATGTGATCAGACCCTGTTTTCTGGTTCCTGATGTTTCACTCAATAAGACACCAGATCCTAGTCTTTGCTTTCCATCAGCTGATGTGTCAACAGCAGCTCTGGTTACTATCTTACAATTACGTGTAATTGAAAGTACACCATCTGAAATGTAACACACCTGGCACCATCTGTAGCAATACATTTTCTGTGCAATTTACTTGAGCAATTTACAATTTCATTATTACTTGAGCAATACATATAATTATAAGTGTACTGTGTTTATGCATTCTGTTTTGGGTTCCTTGATGTGATGATGGGTCTTGGTTCTAGCATGAATCCTTGGAGAATTTCCAGGCTGAATCACCAACGATGTTCCATGCCAACTTTGTACTCTTGTTGGATCTCCTGGCATGATTCCGGCTGGTTTTGTTTTGTGATGGATTCCCATTTGCCAAGGAATGGGGCTTTGTTTGGGTCTATTTCTGCGAGGGTGCTCCACATACAGCCTAGCCAGGACCAGAAGCAAGCCATGTTGGCTGGAGGCAGTATGAATAACATGGCTGTGCCATGCCCTCAGCACCATCTGTGATCACTTGCTGGCATGGTTATGGAGCTTAACAGCAGGCCACCGCCTAGTGCTCAGGTTCGCTCACTGGGCGATGGTTCATGCAACTTGCACCATGGTTACAACACGTGACGTCCTAAGGTCACGTAGAGCAGCGTCCCCAAGCCTGGGTGTCTCAAGCCTAGACAGAGAGGGCCTGAGGCCTGGGCAGAGGGTGGTCTAGACTCAGAGTGGACAGATACTATAGCCATGGATGGGAGCACCGCAATATCCCATTAGAAAGAGTCCCCAAGGTTCAAGGTTAATGAATGTTCCCAAGCATTTAGATAGAAGCAATTCCCAAAGCCCCAGGATAGAGGGTGCCAATAAACACGTGATGAGGAGTGTCGTGAACCGAATTAGAGTCTATCCCCGAGCGCGCTGGCAACAGGGAGCCCCAAACACTACTGCAGAAGTCACAGCGAGGTGCTTCTGAATCCAGGTGAAAGCTCACCCATAAGCGTAGGTGAAGGAACATCTCACACATGGCTAGCGGCGTTTCCCGCAGTGTCGGTGGACGAACACCAACGGAGGTAGATAGACACCCTAGGCGCGTGGAGCACTGCGCCCCGAGCCCAGGTAAAGGGACGCTCAAGAGCCCAAGTAGAGGGGCACACCGCGCTTGACTTAAGCCTCCCTGGTCCCTGGGTAGATGGTGAACTCCAAAACCAAGTACGGGGTCTTGTCGCATCCTGTGAACAAGTACAAAGTATGAACGTACCTAAGAGCAAAGGCGATCCAAAGTCAAGGTTGATGTCAACCCAAGGTCAGACTGGACAACAGTAGGGAAAACGGGCGCCGACAGGCGAAGGCATGCGAGGAACCATGGCACTGCCACCCAAGCCAAGGTGGAAGGATGTCCCAAGCCCAAGCAGGGAGGCGCCCTAAAACCGGGCTGAGGAGCACCCTGCGCCTGGGCTGAGAGGTGCTCCGAGGACCAGTTACAGGGACGTCCCTAGGCTAGAGAAGAAAACAGTGAAGCAGCGATCAGAGGAGAAGACAGAGGAATGGAGGGAATAAGGGGTTTGGTACCTGGGCGGGCTGAATATCGTAACCCGCAACCGGAACCAAGAGAGCCGTTAAAAACTAGCCTCTGCTCAGAGTCTCGGTAATGATTTCCGATCAATCCGGGGAGGTCTATCAACTTTGTGTGACCGGCAAAGTCGAGGCGAAAGTTCCTTCTGTCCCGATAGCTCAGTTGGATACAGCGCGACCTTCGGAATTACCCACCTGTGCTGGGATGGGTTTTAGTTGATTTAGGCACTCGCTATTTGCCCTTGACAAACATGGCCTGCGGCCGGTGGCAGCGGCCTCGCTGAAGGTCAATTGACGTCGGAGGGCAGAATGGACCTTGCTATGCATTGCGGCATGCTAAACTTCTACCGAAATCTGTTGACCTAGAATGGCGCCATGGTGGGGGCTAGGGCTCACACAACAAGCACTGCTTAGCATGAGCTCTGATCCCATAAATCCATCCATTCAAAAGGTTGGGATGAAATATTTTAAAAAGAGAAGAAGAGAATGTGAACATTTTGACAGAATCGAGCAGGCCGAGAAAGAAGTTTGTTTCGTTTAAGCTAGCTTGAGAGAGTTGAGAGTGAAAAAGGATATGAAAGCAAACAGGCGGTCTTCTTGTCAGTATTAAGGTGAGGTAGCTGGTCACCGTGCTCGGAATCAAGAAATTGGGGTCGTCAGGATGATACTAAACGACCGTGCAGAAGACAGGCGGGAATATTTTCGTGAAGGTGCTGTATAAAATGAGACCGACGATAGATGCTTGTAGTACGTCATCTGATGGGAAAAGCGGAAGGGATCGGTCTCTCACCACCTGGCTCTGGTGAGCCTCGTAGCTCCCGGACCGATTCGGGCACACGCCGTATCATTAGAGCTCGCGAGAAACGGCGGAGTGGTCGTCACTCCCGAAAGCGCGACTCAAATCAGGCGACGTGACGACATTGATGCAACTCAGGCCAACTCCGTTGGGCACAATCGGCCGTGTCAAGATGAGCGTCCTGCGTCGAATGGTCGGATCTTTACGGTCGTGAGCTAGATAAAACAGGCTTAGTGACGAGGGATGCTGATATCAGCCTGCACGGTTTGTGACAGATCCTTGATAGCACCAGCAAAGTGGACTTGGGTTTAAGATTGCTGGTATGTACTTCAATGGGACACTCGGCAGCACATCTCCAACGTAAAATCGGTAGCGCGTGTCCAATGTAAAGCCACGTACTCCAGATTTGTTAAGACGGAGAACAGCTTAAAAGAACTCATATAGCCAATAATGATGCCCCGGCTGCTGATTTTTGTTGTCCTGAATTCACTCTTTCGCAGTGATTACCCCGTAACCACTTGTCAAGCATGGTGTCTAGCATGGTCGTCCAATATCGTTATTTGCTCGTATGCGTATTTCTTAGGTCACGTTTAGCGGAAATGAAATACTAGATCGAAGTATTAAGACGCTTGGTGTAAAATTTCAAATTGTGACCCCGTCCTATTCTTATCGGTGCGAGTTTCGTTCTCCGACGTGGAGAAGGTATTTTGGCCAGCAAATAACCGTTGCGAATAAAATTATATTTGGATGAAAAAAGAGACTCCCATCTTTGTAGCACTCGATGCCATCCTCCCCCCCCCCCCCCCCCCCACCCTCTCCCCCCGTCAGCGAATTCAGACCGCACATTGCAGTGCCTCTAAGAGCCTCATGGGCCTTTTCGAAAATGTAATTATCTTACGAAAATTTGAGGTGTGCGCCGGTATGCCGTCGCAAGAGGTGGCATTCTAGCTGCCACTTTTGGAACAGAAGAGACGTAATACCAAAGTGGATTGGCCACACGCACGCGACGCTTGACTGTCTTCTGTGCGTCGAAGAACGGCCTCACTGCCCTCGCCGCGATGCGCTACCAACGGTGCACGACATAAGTTGCTCGTGTCTAGATTTCAGCGAAGAGTGGTTACGCTATTTCGGGCGAGATGCTCTAGTTCTTACCGGCTCGGACATTATTGGTGACGACTCTCGCGTTCCTACCACGGCTATATTTTTAGAAAACATAAGATTTTTAGCCATTTACTCACATAGTTAGCCACTGAACTGTTATTGGTGCAAAATGACCCTGGTAGTCGCGTGCCCTTAAACCCCAATCATTCATCATCATTATCGTTTATGTGGAAGTGCCAGACGCCAACTTGCTCTTGAACGTCATTAAGCTCAATAAATGATGTTGATGACGGTTGATTAAACCATGGGCTAAAAAAGAAATGTTGAGTCAAATAACAAAATGCAGGGTGGGCATACTGAAACTATAAAAAAGGAAGACAAAACAAAACAATACGCGGATAACAGCGTATTGTGTCAGTACAGCATTCGTTATCCCCATTATTCCCTTCTGGCCGTTCACACGCATACGGTAAGGCGAGCGAAGCCGCTGAAATACCCGCCTGCGGGCAATCGATGTTGACATTGACTACGAGTGCCCCTGGGCGGGAAGGGCAGCGAGGCAGTCGTGTCCGAGCCGCCAGGATGGCGGGCAGGCAGCGCGTACCGACCAGCGCCGCCCGCACCGTGCTGCACTGGACGGTGCGCAGCGGCGCTGCTGCTGCTACTGGTCGTGCTGACGTGGCTGCAGGTGCTGCAGTACCAGGCGCAGCCGCTTAGCTCGACGGTGGAACGCCGCCAGGCTCCGTTCCCGCGGCTCACCGTCTGCCCGGCCGTGGGCCTGCACATGCGCCAGCAGGTGGACAGGTACCGCCAGCTCGCCGACCAGACCCTGTCCGTCGCGCAGTTCTACATGCGCACCACGCTCGAAATGCGCCGGGCTATTCAGAACGAGATGATCGTCGAGGGAGCGACGCCACGGTTCAGCTACCTGCAGAGAGGCAGGCAGCTGGGCGCCTGGCGACAGCGTTTCTACCTGGCGGTCGGCACCGGCGTCGCCATTCCGATGCGCTGCGCCACGTTTGAGCCCAGCCGAGAGGTGCACCAGCGGGCCGGCGGCCGCATCCGGACCCACCTGCACCTGAACGTGCCGCCGCTGTTCACCAGCAGCTTCAATGTCTCGTACCGGCTGTTCGTGCACGGGCCGGAGGAGCCGAACGTGGGCGACCTGCCGGCGAGCGGGCTCGGCGCGCCGGCCACGCCGTCGCTGGAGGTGCGGCCCGGCGGCAGAAACGGCTACCGTGTGACGGCGCGGCTGAGGCGGCTGGTCAACCTGCGCAGGCGGCCCTGCCGCGACCTGCCCGGCTACTCCGTGGCTCACTGTCTGAAGGAGTGCCTGTGGCGGCGGCTGGCGGCGCGCACCGGCTGTCGGCTGCCCTATATGGTGTCGGCCGGTGTGTTCCTGCCCGAGCTGCGCGGACCGCTTGATCACCTGCCCGCCTGCACGAGACTTGTGCTGCCCGACAGGAAGCGGATAATGGCTCTGAAGCCGCTGCCGGATCTGGCCTGCCAGTCCAAATTTGACAGGACCCCAGAAAACCGCGGGGTCGAGTCGGCGTATCTGCCAACAGAGCGGGCGACAGTCCTCAACGACGCGGGACTCGAGACGCCCTCCGCCGTGGGCCCGACTGAACGCACCGGGGACGGGCGTGCATGGCAGGATCGCTCCAGGCCGCGCCCCACTCTTCATGCCGCCACATAAGGCCGTGCAGTATGTGCCCGAAGATCTGTTGAGCAACGTGAGCGGCTGCGACTGCCCGATGGCCTGTCGCGAGGATGTCTATGACCCGCAGAGGCAGAGCTTGGGTTTGGACGACGCAAGCGACATCACCGGTTGCGGGGCGCGTGTCGAACTGACGCTGGACCTGGACACGGAGCAGATACAGGAGGCCATCACGTTCACGCTCAGCACGCTGCTGGCCAACTTTGGCGGCTTCCTCGGGCTCGTCACCGGGGTCTCGCTCTTCGCGCTCGCCGACCTGGTGGAGGCTTCGATGTGGGCCGTGCCGCAGCGGTGGCGCGCCAGGCGCGTGACCCAGGCAGAGCGCGGAAGTTTCGGGGACGAACCCGGGCTGCTTTCGCAGAAGGCGATGAAGCTGAGTCATCAGGATGACAGGCCAGGCTCGCCCAGATTCGAAATGGAGTGCCAGACATGTTGGCAAGAATAGCAACAATGCAGAGGATCAGCTTGGCTGTAGCTGAAGCTTGGCCTTCCAATTTCTCTTAAGTAGCCTTAAGATAGATATTTCCTGCACTGTTAAGATAGCGTATGCACAGTCATAAATCATGGCAATGTTCAACCAGCGTGATATGGGGGATTCCTGGCAGTGCTCCACCTTCCAAACTTGCATCGTCATATCAATTACGTGTCGGAACAGCGACGTCATCGCCGGATAGGATGGGTCGTTCCCAGCCGTGTTTGAAGTATGTTTTTGCATTTTATTGGCACAAAAAGAATAGCAAGCCACCCCCCCCCCCCCCCTCTTTGAAATGGCTTTTGAACCCCAGAAAATTCTGAAAAACCGAAATGCTTCATGTTTCATGTTTTGCCCTCGGCAGTAACACTGTAGATAGCCCACTGCTATAATGGAAGCACCACTGTCACGTGTCCGTGTGATGCGTGGTGATGAAAGGGGGAGTTACACATTTGAACACGGCCATGAAAAACTGTCTGCACTGAATCCACTGGACTGGTTTTCACCATACGTGACGTTAGGAAGTATACCGCAGCCCGCCAAGACGGCGCAAGTTATTTGGATGACTGCGGTTATCCTGTTTTATTTTGAGCAAAAAATGCTGGGCGAAATGGAGGGAGGGTTTCGAACAGCACCACCTCATCTCCGGTACGAAGGCCACCAAGCATACACTAGGCGGCAGCCAGTCACATGGTTGAAAGGTCCCCGGCCAGTGCGCTGCAGTGCATTGCCGCTAGGCTTTGGCGCCGCGGACCGATCTAGTATATATCGGGCGTCTGACTATGATGCTCGGAGGTTCTTCGCAAATGTGATGATCGAATGATACGTCCTCGTAGACGTAGCGCATTATAAGCTCCCGTGCGATGTGCTACCAGTATGGTTGGCCAGTTCTTCTTATCACCTGTTTCGGCTACGGTTGGGGAGAATAAGGCAGATCTTATTAAATAAAGGTATTGTTTTCTAACAGCTAATAAGCAAGTGTAGTGGTAGTCCAGCCTAATAGCTTAGCATAATGCCTAAGTCAAGCATAATCCCTAATAAACAAGCAAGTATAGGTAGTAGTCGAGTGAAAATTCCGCCGGCGTCCCTTTTTAAGACGACATCGGAGCTGGGCGACGATTTTGAGAAAAAAAGGCAGTACATTCTACATCCGGCGCCCGATGTGCGCGTCTACGCATGTACATCTACGCCTGATATACGCACGGACATGCACTTTTTAATTTTGACCTATGATGTGTCACTCCCTCCAATCGTGATGCACAGTTGCAGAGGTGCACGATGCTTCCCTCCCTTCCAGCCTGGCCGTTGAACGCGTCTGACCCGCCACCCTGTGCTGTGCCCGCCACCCTGTGCCGTGCTGCCCATTAAGTGTGGCGTGTTGTCGCAATCCCCGATATAGCTACGTACACTCCTCGCTCTGTCAATAGGGAGCGTTTCATCAGCACTGATTGTCAGCTTTGATGTGATCTGCTCGATTTAATTAGTGGCGTCTAGCGTGGGAGCTGGCAACGCAGGTTTTAGAACAGATTATGTGATGTTTCGCCGTCGAATTCAGTGGTATGTTTCGGTCCTGATGATGCGATGTGGGATGTTTGTGCCGTAATAAATGAGTTCGGATCCCCACCCTGCTGGATATCGAAATATTAGAATATCTGCCCGAGACTGTAAGCGGACATAAGGTAGAAGTGGGCGTCCAATCCGCTTATAATATTGCAGCGGTATAAGTACCACTCACAGTGCATAAGGGCGCAAAATGACCATTGTAGTCGACGCGCCCAAAAACGCCAATAGACAAAATTCACAGTGAAAATGTTCAAACGTTAAAACATGATTTAAAACGTATGCACCTTCGTACGGTCGCATTGCTGAACAGGTTGACACGTGTGAGATCCCGTGGAATCTCTTGGATCCTAAAGATTCAACCGGCAAACAAGTACGAAGTAATACGACACCCCAGAGAAGCCTTTGGTGAAATTATAAAAACCAAATTTGACATTTTCCAAGATCCCAGAAGAGCTGTTGGTAGACTGGTATCGGTAGTGCAGTGTTGGGACTGCTCGTCTGGAAAATCCGGGGTACGGAGTTCGATTCCTCGCGGTGGCCACCCCTTTTTGCCAGGTTGGTTGAGCGACGACGTTCCTATGGTCTCAGCAGCGGAGTGCGTTGCGAAGCCCCAATGACAACAACAATCCTTCGGTTAAGTTGTGAAATGGGTCCTTGATCTCAAAAGATCCTTCTTCAAGACCTCAAGAGATCCTGGGCATCATCACGCACGTCATCATCATGGAAAATCCGGTATCCAGAGCTCCGATCCTCGGATCTATTTCTGGGATCCAAGTACATGTCTCCAGGAGTTCACCATAGGCCTGTTATGCGCCCACTAGATTTCCAATTGAGTCCAGTGAAATAGCGTAGCTTGGAGCCCAGCATCGCAAAAACTGCAAAGATTGACGGAAATTCTGGTCATTTCTCTGCAGTTTCAGACAAACCAGAACACAGCCTTACGCTTCTGAGCTTAAAATCGTATAAATAATTATCACGCATTCTAATTTGCGGTGTTTTCTCATCGCACGTTAATGCCATTTCATCAAGTTATTCGCGCGCATCGAGTACTCATCATGTGCCAGTCGCGCATTGAGCCTTCAGCTAAGCTGATAGCCGTTGGAAACAAAGAACAGCGCCGTTGCATACATCCACTGTATGTGGGTGGTACTTTTTGTCCGTAGCTAAGTGCCCCGAAAAGGCAGCTACATCGATTTGGACATGGCAACCAACCCCGGTCTCGTTATCTCCTTGAGCTCCGTTACCGTCCCCGATCACTAAAGTGTATACAGTTTGATTAACCTTTCTGATGTCGGTCATACCACGCTGCCATTTTGACCTTTCATTGCGCCTTTTTAAAACGTACTGAGCCTCCAGAGTTAGTGCATTAGCAGGACTCGTATTGTAGGCTCACGTTGGCAACTTGCCCTTTGCATTGAAAACGACTCTTGTTGACGCACCGCTTCCCGCCGTTGAACCCTTGCCTGACTTTCACGGAAGACTCGTCACACCATCACACTCCATATTCCGTAAAGAACTCGGCTCGAACGCTTTGCGCGGATGGGCTTTATGTTCAGAGAACCAGTGATACGGTGTTTGCGGCGCGTTGGCGGAATCTACCACGCATGGCAAGCAGATCCAATGCAGTGAATCATTTGGCCTACGATCTCTCTTCGGTCCAATGCAGTGAACCATTTGGCCTGCGACCTCTCTGCCAGGAGCTCGTGCGGTACTTCGACACGGCCGCCTGGGCCAAGTGGAACCCGTTTGGCCATTCGCTGGCTGGCCTTTTTTCTTCTTTCGGGCACAACAGCCAGCCCGTTCAGGGCTGACACCCATTATCCCCGGACATGCAGCCCAACACGCTCTTACAAGCCCGCGGGAACCGTTGCATATGGCCACATAACGATGTCAACACTGCGTCACGGCTCTGGGTCTTAGAATAGAATTATCTTTTTTTCTGACAACTGCTGGCTGCTGACAACCCTTGACGGGTTCAAATGATGCACTGTGCGCTAGGGCAGTATGAGAGAGCCAAAAAAGCATGAGGTGCACGTAAACCAATTATAATTAATTGGTTTCAGGCAGGGTCCAAGCCGACAAGTACGTCAGTGTCGTTTCTCACCATGATTGAGTCAAAATATTTTGTAGGCCGGCGCATACAGCAAACGATGCCTTCTTGAGCTCTGGGCTACGCTTGTCGGTGTCAACGACGTTAATGATGTATCTCGCGTTTGAGACGCAAACGGAAGGGCGCATCACGCACGAAACTAAAAGTACCTAGTCGTGAAAAAGACCTCTAACGAAAGTAACTTCTTTAACAGCTGACGGGATTGTTTATAATAGCTCAAGAATGGTCCTGAAGGGCAGGAAGAAGAAGTGAGTTCACATGTTTTGCAGTGTTTTGCATGCGATGCTCTAAGCTACACCAATGGACCTGAGTGATTAATTAGTATTCAAAATCCACGAGATGCATGTGCGCCTCGGTTTTTTCGTCTTTTCGGTGCAGATGTGGGGAGCGAGCTGCATTGTATTGGCAATCATTGAGGATTGCTGCTAGGCAGTGACATTCTACCTCTGCCTCCCCGTTTTCACTTCAGTTTCGGTTTAATTCAGCTCAGCAGCCTTCTCTGTCACTGGCAAGTCCTCGATTAGTGATGCGTTAAGTACGTGCGATGTCTACAGGTGTTCAGAGGCAGATGTTCTTCTGGCTTGTCATGGAGGGAGTACATTTTCTCCACACAAATGTTGCCCTTTTCATCGGCCCTAGCGACGGCTCGAGATTAACTGAAGCTTGCGCGCTAAAACATGCCGGCCGCCTGCCATACCCAAAAAGCAAAAAATCGTGCCCGGAGGGCATTACGTGCCGGACACGCGCTCAAAAAAGCTGTATCATATGTGAGTGCACACAGACGTGAAATGTTGCAAAAAATGGACTTGTCGTCTCATGCAACTTCATGAAGAGTTCATTTTAAAACACTGACGGGCAATACAATACAACTGCCGTTCTGAGTTTAAGAAGAAGGAATATGACAACGTTTTTCTTCAAGAAATACGACGAACCTCGCGCCGTATGTACGGACAATGGGTGGGACAATGGGACAAATTCTTTGCTACGAACACAGTTTTTGCACTGTGCCATGGGAAGACGTTCGTGGAACAATGTCGCATGGAAATGCTGAGCGTTTACCTAATGTTTAATATTGGTGACCAGTAAGATGCTTTGTGCGACGTGGGGAGAGCGGGGCGGCAGCAGACATGGGAGTCTTGAAGTGTCATCACGTAGCTGCTATCAAAAGCTAAGTTATTTGATTCTGATATCGTTGGCAGTGTACACCAACTCATTCGATCAGTGCCACCGGACTCCGTGAAATGAACGGTGGACGGGAGTCATTTGGTGATGGATCAGGCGGAGGTCCGCTGATGCAACGGTCAGGCGTCTCACGGACAAAGCTGCTGAAGGTTGTCTAGACATGGGTCTGCCAGGTTCGACGGATTCAGGCAGCGAAGTCGACGAATTTATGATGATTGAAAGGGAGTGTTCCACATTGGTATGGGATTTTGAACTAAAAGTCATGTTGAAGATAATTCGGTGCAGTTCACATCCCAGCCCTTCTTAAGACCTAAATCCCGTTAGTTTCTGAGCTACACGCCTGTGAAGATGTGCAGCTTTTTTCGGGGAGACTATTTCAAGGTCATCCAAGCATTCAGGGCGCCGTAATAGCGTTATTCAAATCTTGTCATTCCATTAGCTATGCGGCGATCAAGGGTAAGAAATGTCGAGTTGTTCATAGTTGTCGTTGAGTTGTCGAGTTGTTGCTGTCGAGTCGTTCATACCTGGTGTTCGTGAGCAGCACAATCTTGAGATATATCGGCCGTCAATTTGCTCCTAATCAGTGTTGTGCAGGGTACGATGACGTATTCGAACGATGACATATGGAGGAGCATATTTAGTGAGCAGAAAAATTATGGTACCTAGAGCAGTGTTTTCCACTTAAAAGTATATTAATAGTTGATGAGATTATTTCATCATATCTGACCTTGTTTGCTCCAACATTTTTAAATATGGAGCATTTCCTGTAAGTTTGTTGTCAGTTGTTTGCTAAGTTATTTCGAATTGTTGTATGCGGGACCGATATTGGTCACAATAAACAGGACTACAGACCTTTGCAGCTTTCCGGCCCAATCTCACAGTTCAGGCCATCGCAAGCTTGTTGCCAGTATATTCGCCACAGGGTTCAGGTAGTCCCACGTGTCTATCCGCTCTGGCTGATTAAGTATGACATTGATCCTTAAGCGACGTCCAAACGGGCGGATCTGTCGTTTGCCCAAGAGAACACGAGCGGCCGCGCGCGGCAACCCCACGCGGTTGCCATGACGATGGTCTGTTCTATCCCGCGTCAGAGTCTGCTGGTCTGGCGCTTGGCCTTTGCTAGTCTGCTTGGCTGCCGCGCCCGGTCGTTGAGCGACGGGCCCCGCTTTGATTCATGTTCTCAGCGCCGTCGGAATGGGAAGTTGTTATGTTTTCCACGTTGATGTTATGCGGAGGCGAAAATGTAGTGGCAATGCAACGTTGCTGAGGACATTCCTGATCAAACACCCTACGTGCAAACGCCTAGCAATACGCTTAAAGATTTCCAAGCTATTGCATGTTGTGTTATTGAAAATGGCGTAAATCTGCATTCGGTTGTAGTCACCAGAAAGGCAATGTTTGAGGTCCGCAGGCGCGGCATTGCGCCTAAGGTTGGACACGGCGCATCAGGGGATGGCCTGAACGGAGCGAAGTCGTGTCCTTTGTTTTCTTGTAAACGGGTTTTGACGTGCCGTTGTAAGTCCTGTTGACATTGTTAAGGGGCCCCAGCTGGCGCGTGGCGTCCGCTGCCTATTGTTGTTCATGATGAATGTGTGTGGTCCTTGGTACTGGTCTATAATTATGTCTTTATGGGCAACAATAATGCGGCAAGTAACGTCTGACAGCGTTATGTATTACCAACTCTCTCGAATGTCGTGCATTTCAAAGGACTTGTGAAAAATTGGGTCTGTTTTGTGCGCTCCACACTGCGTGCGCCCCCGTGCTGTTCCTTGTACGCACCGTTTTGTTCTGCAGTTCGCGTGTACGAAAAGCCGACGACGGTGTGGGTCGGATAGGCGTGGGCTATCAGGTCGAAGGTCAGATTCAGACCCGAATCAGCCACGGCGGGCGCCGACGGCAGACAAGTTTAGAGTCATGACAAGTTATGACACGTTCATTTTGCCTTCTGCATTATGATTCGGTTTTCAAGTTCTAGTTGTGACACATGACACGAAATCGGAAGATCCCTTCAACATATCTGAACGCCGCGAGCACTCGCAAAGCAGTGTCCGTCCAGTCGGCGGCATCGGAGACCGCCTGCCGCAGGCCACGTTACCGGGCGGCACCTGGTCACGACGAACACTAAGGTGTCGTTTATCACGACCTTGGCGCAAATTCAGCAGTCATGTTTCGCCAGATGGAGATCGGGCTCCGTGGCCGAGGACCGGAGTAAACCCGCAGCAATGTCGTGCTCCTCGTGCGAGAAATATCAACAGTTCCTCTCAGATGTCGCTGGAGGGATGTTGTTTCGCCTCGGATGGTGGTCGCGATATTAACAAACGGCACTGATGCTATGTGCCCGCCGCGCGACTGAGTGCGCGCGCTAGCCGAGCCGACTCCGAGGTCACATGGCAATGGCGTGGGGATCCTTCGTCAGCTGAGCGTGATCCAGCGCCAGCTCGCCAGCTGCCGAGAATCAGCACGGTCGGCACGTCGTCCAGTGACTGCGTGGTTGGCACGGCGAGCGACGCACGCGGTCTGCCATCGGAGCACGCCATCGCTGGTGGTGTGTACCTCACAGTTTGTGTTGGCACATCGCTGTGTACACTCACAGTTTGTGTTGTTTGGAAGCTTGCTTACGGCCGAGTCACGTTAGCGCAGTCCGCCAAGGCAGTGCAGTCCGCAAAAACTAATGAGGACGATGTGCCTCATCTACTTCTCTGGTCACGTGAGTGTCGGTACTGCTAATATGACGAAAGCAGAAAGTTCGTTTGTCAAATGTCAGCCTGTGTTGAAGGCAATCAAAGCGGTGCAGGCAGCCGAATGGCGACTTGTTGGCGCAGGCGAACGTAGCAAATTCAACCCATATTTTGCAGGCGAGGTGGGCAGGCTAGGAATTTATCAGTAAGCTTGTGAACTGTCTGGTCGATTTTGAAAATAAAACCGCTTCCCGGATATTTCAAGCTAAATAATTAGTCAAATATCTGGCCTTTCAGGGAGTTTTGTAAACTAACGGGTTACATATCATTCCTGCAACGCACGCGTCGTGTCTGGGATCACTCCATTCCCAGATGTCATTTTCGCTGTGAACGCAGAAATGAGCTGGAAGGACGACCGTCGTCGTGTGCTACCCACCAGCGCAGAGCGGTCGCAGCGTAACTCATGCCTAGCTCGAGAGCTCCAAACAGATCGTTCGCGCGCCTGGCGTTATGTAAAACCACAGGATGCCTGTCCCCAGTGGCGCATCGAGTGGGGGAAATGGGAAGCGGGCGCTGGTGCCTCCCCCCCCCCCCCCGCCCCCGCGTGTTTTGGAGGTCACGGGTGAATAAGCGGATTGCTCTGCTCAACTTCTAAAAGAGCACCGTATATCTGTTGTCGGATCGCCGCAGCCTGCCGCCCCGATGCCACGGGACTCCTTGGATAGGGACGCGGGCGAACTCAGCAGGTACAGAGCTCAGCGTCGCCGCATCAATGGTCTGATCTTCTTTCCCACGCGTTGCTCGCTTCCGTGTGCTAGGAGGACCTTGCTGTTTGTCGTGCAATAACTGTGCGCGTAACTGAGCAGTAAGATTACAATCGTACTTTATGGAATGTTCGGCCCGTTTACCAGATGGCCCTTGCTGGACCCCCATGTGTGGCGTTGATGCTGCACGTAACTGCGATGCGGCTTCTGGCATGAAACTGCGTGTTGCAGTTTGGTCTTCATCTTTCTCAATAAGCTCCTCACGAATCTGACGGTCCGCCAAGTCCTTGGTCAATCCTTCGGCGCAACCAGTCAGGAGGGGGTCGCGTCGCGATGCATGTGAGATCAATACGCTCGTGTCGCACTCGGCGGGAATCGCGGCTGGCCTGCGGTGTCAGCGCTAGCTCCCCCCCCCCCCTTCCCTCTCCGGGGCAGCGTCCCGAGCTGGGGTCGCCTTGGGGTTAGGCATTTCAACCAAGACAGATCGCGGTGCCTGGAGCGTTTGCTGTCAGGAGCTAGACGGTTGTCAATAACCCGTGACGGTGAGCGGCGAGTTTGGGGTTTGAGAGTCGCGTCGACTGCAGCGGTCATTCAGCGCTCGGCGTGTGGGTTTCAGTGACAGGCCCGCCAGCGACCTAGGTTGACTTACTCAGGTGACAGTTTGATCGTCGTTTGGCGTTCGAATATCATTCGTTTGACTGGCTGTGTCTGCTGCCATGGAGGTATCATTTGGCGTCCTGAGCATGATTCGTTTGACTAGCTGTTTCGGCCGCCATGGACGCATTGCCTCGCATAAATGTAGTAACTGGTCAATGCTGGGCTACTGGATTTTACAGTGGGTTTTGAGGCAAATGTTTCCAAAAATCCTCTGCTTATACCATATCGTCATCGCGTAGCACTGTCTGGCTTTAATGGGCCTTTTAGGCATGAAAGATACGTAACCTAGTTTTTGATATGCTCATTTTGTTTTCAGTCAACGAGAAGCGCTTCCAATGTCAAGCTCATTGCCAGCAAGTCTCGAGTCGACCTTGCAAAGATTTTGTGACAGACTTCAAGGGTGGCATTATCCTTTAGATTCGAGTACTCAGCAGATAAAGCCGGGGGCCTCCCCTATCTTCTGGAGTGTCGTGCGCGGAACAGCAAACCATGAGCAAGTTGTCCCTGTTTTGTTACGTTATCTGCGCATCGGCATCCCGAGTATGAATCCTTACAACCGAGTCCACGCATGCCAATGGGGGGGTGTTCGACCTGTGGAAAGGCTTGGAGCTTGACACGCACCAACCCAGCCGCACCAACGCTGCTTGAAATCACTGGACAGGCGTGACCGACGCACGCGTGGCCGCCGACCCTGCAGTTCATTGGTTCTCTTCTCTGTTTCCTGCTCACCTGCTGCACGAAGAGAGGTCACGGTTAGCCTGAGATAGTTTGGCGGTCCCGGAGGTCGTCGTCTCACCTGCTGAACGGTCATGTCTAAGGTCACGGATGTTTGGTCCGATGCAATCAAGTTTACTGCTCGTCTGCACTTGTTGGCGGGTATTAGTGGCTTGTCCAGACATGCAGGAGTGTTCACCAATGAAACATCTTTAGTTCTATGTTGCCGAGAGTATCCTGTATGCAATCTCCTCCCGTGAATCCCGGGCCAGGACTTCAAATCATTCACATCAGAGATGCCATGTTCTGTCCCAGCTGCCATGTTATTTATGTGCATAATGCACAGAACGAGTGCTGCACAGATGCACAGATAATATATCTGTCACGTTCTGGTTACGTAGGCCCCAACCGCGCGGTGCATTCAATTGTGACATGTATTGGGGTGGCATTTACAAAACAACGTGTCATTCGGTACCACAATGGAGGCCAGCCGTAAACGCGGAGCACCGCCTTCAACACCACTGAGCACCGTCCCGTCGGCGGCGTCCGTCTCAGCCCGGCGCACCGTCGCCTTGGCTCGTGCCGGCTGCGGCACGCGCCCCGTCCCGTCCCGAGCCGTCCCGTGCTGGCGGCGGTCAGGGTCGTCAGCATCGCTACTCGCTGTCCGGTATGGTCTGCAGCCCGGCCGGTCGGTCGGGCGTCGAGTGCCGCGGCGTCGGCTGCAGCAGCGGCGGCCGGTCCGGCTCGGCGGCCGCGTCCGGCCGGCGCGGCGTCGCGTGCAGCAGCGGCGGCGGCGGCGCCGTGTCGGCGGCGCCGGCCGACGGCGCCACCGCCGCCAGCACAGCGGCGTGCGCTCCGTGTCTTCGGCGTCGTCGCTGCGCGTCGGTCGCAGCCGCGTCAGCCGCTCTATGTCGGCGTCGATGGCAGCGACGCGCAGCTGACGCCAGCGGCGCAGACACTGCAGCACCACAGGCACAGCCAGCAGCAGCGTGAGCGCCGCCAGCGCCGCCACCGTGGCCGGGAAACCGTAGGCGTCTGTGGCCACGCCGGCCGCCAGCGGGCCGATGGTGTTGCCGATGGAGAAGGTACTGCACCAGATGCTGGACACGTACGCCTGCGTTGCCAGCCCGTCCGTGAGGCCGACCTCGCCGCCGGCGCGCAGGATGTTGCCGAAGGTGGGGATGAAGGCGCCGCCCAGGAACAGCTCTCGCATGGTCATGCCAAGCGCCACCAGGGAGCGGCTGGGCCGCCAGCGGCAGCACGGCCGTGGGCGCGATTAGGATCAGACCGACGGCGGCCAGCAGCAGGCTGGCCGTCATTTGCACGTAGTTGTTGGGCAGGTCGTCGCACAGCTTGCCCCAGACGGGCCCGATGACGGCGTAGGTGCCACTGGCCAGCAAGAAGAAGAGGCCGAGCTGGGCGGGCGAGACACCCAACTCGGCGGTGACGAACGGCGCCAGGCCAGGGTCCAGCGCCGTCCAGTCGACAGCCACCAAGAGCAGCACCACCACGTTGAGCCACACCTCGGAAGACCGCATCATCTTCTGCGACATCTGGCGCACGTGCACGCGCTGAGGGTCGCCGCCGACCCATGGCAGCGTGCAGCAGGTGACGGCCGTCACAGCCAGTATCACGCCGCCCAGCACGAAGAACGGCAGGCCGTAGCCGCCGGCGGTGAACAGGCCCCCTCCGATGGCCGGCCCCGCCGCCAGACCCACGGCGCACATGGTCTCGCACGTGCCCACCAGCAGGTTGATGTTGTCCGGGATCTGGTTGGCCACGATCGTGTAGGAGGCTGTGATGAAGGCCGCCGTGCCGATCGCTTCCACCACGCGCGCCAGGTAACAGGCGGCCATGAAGCCGTTGGGGTCGCCGATATAGTCCAGCAGGCCGAACACCAGCGTCGAGGCGCCGGCCGTGCCCAGGCCCAGGTGGAAGACACGTGATGCGCCCAGCACGGGGATTAGCTTGCCGACCAGTGGTGCCACGGCGAATTGTGTGAAGGCGTAGACGGCGAACACGCCACCCACCAGCGACTGCGACACGCCGCGCCGCTCTGCCTCGCTGGGGAAGAACGGCACCAGCACGCCGACAATGCAGCCGTACAGCAGGTTGCCGACCACCACGCTGCAGATGATCTTCTTCTCGCGCCAACTGAAGCGCACGTACTTGCGCTTGTTCTTCATGTTGGAGAAGTGCGGTATTGTGGGCAGCGAGTTGCGGTGCATGCGGTGCTGCTGGCGCGGCCCCGCCGGCCCCAGCGGCAGCCCGTCGCTGGGGCCGGCGCCGGCCGGCGTGCTCTGGCTGCGCGTCCGCCTGGCGGCCGCTGCTCGTTCTCTGTGTGAGGCCATCGCGCTGCCGCCGCCGCCCGCTGACTGTCACCGCGGCTCGCCCGCTCTCCCGCGCCCTCCTCTCCCCTGGCGGCGGCGCTGGGCGGCGCCGCGCCGGCCGAGCCGGGCGAAAGTCCAAGGCTCCCCCAGCGACCGGCCGATCGGGGACTAGTTTCAGTTGACGGGGTGCTCCAGCTTCGGTGAGATCATGAGATTTAAACGGTATTGTTCCAGGTGTGGCCAGGTGTGACCAGTGCGCATGGAGCACTCGCGTTGACGTCAGATTCCCCAGGGTGCGAGTTTTCTGGCTTTCCATATTTTGTTGCTCAACGCATGCGATTGCTAACGATATTGCCAGCCTTAACAGTGTCATACGTAAGGTTCACTCCCGTCTTGGTCCAGGCCCGGTTTCTCTGCCCGGTGAAGAGGTCACCAGGAGGGCTGCTCTCTCTCCTTCCTAGCGACGTACAAAGGGGTTCAGCATTAATACTATAGGTGGCCAGGTGCTTGACATTAACAAAGTCAACACGAAGGAATGGCAACAAAAGATTCGAACTCGGGGAGAGCCACAGACAGGATTGGCACAAATAAAAGAAGGCCTGGCCAGCACTGCTTCGAAGTCCCTCCCAACCTCACTATGCATACCAGCATCCCCAACTCCCGGCACTCCCCATCGTATACGTTTTCAGGTCATGTGCGCCTGCCGTTACATATGAAACCCCAGACCAGCGGAATTACTCTCTCCTTCGTGCATACCGATTATGTTTACAGTTTGGTGTTACCAGTGACGGTGGGCAGGCTTTTTCCGTGGGCATGATGATACAGTCCTGTGCTTAGTAGAAACTGTCCGATGCCCTGTCAAGGGCGTATTCGTCCGTGTCCTCGTATGTAGCCCGCGGCTATGTCTTTTCCAGGGAGAACGCAAAGGCGTCAACAAGTACTACCCGCCCGACTATGACCCTTCCAAGGGCGGGCTCAACAAGTTCCAGGGCACGCACGCGCTGCGCGAGCGTGCCCGCAAGCTGCACCTGGGCATCCTCGTCATCCGCTTCGAGATGCCGTACAACATCTGGTGCGACGGATGCGGAAATCACATAGGCATGGGCGTCAGGTAAGACAGCTGCCTGCGTCTCGTGGTTCATGATTCTGCTGCTGATGGCTAGAGCCGGGCATGGTGTCTCCGCTAGAAGCCGCGGCGTTGAAGCAGTTGAGATCATGGCTCTCAGGCTTGGAGACAGCCGCCATCCGCGGGCGGTGCGAGTCAGTGTGGCCTTAATCTACTGCTTTCTTCTCGGGTGAGCTGCTGAAACGTGTCATTACGCCGCCAGGAGTCGTTCTTCAGCCATTGGTAATGGCAGGGCACCGCAGAGGTGTTGCTGAAAAAACATGCTTTGTAGACCGAGAATGACATCAGTCTTGTGGGTGTGGCTGGTCTCAGCCAAATGGAGAGTCTTGTAAGAATTTGAGCTTTCTTTAGGTTCATTGTGATCGACGTTAAACCGCCGGAAGGATGCGGATCCTGGCTTGATGAGCGCTGCGCCGTGTTCTTCTCGGGGCCTACAACGCAACGTCAAAGGCCCTCAGCCCCCGGACGGCGTGATAAGGGGTGATTATTTGTGCACACGTGTTGTGATTTCAGTATCAAACTTCAGGCAAACGTGACCACCTTGCGATGGGAAGTCTGTCGTCTGTGCAGAATACGTTTGTGTATCACGCTTGTTTCCGCTGCACCGATGCCATTATAACGCCATAGTTTTCAGCGTACCGTGAAGACTACACCTCGTGATCGTGGTGACTTTTTGTGACAAAGCTGCGATTTCAGGTACAACGCCGAGAAATCCAAGATTGGAATGTATTACACGACTCCGGTGTATCAGTTCCGGATGAAATGCCACCTGTGTGACAACTACTTTGTCATCAAAACAGATCCAGCGGTAAGTATCACAAAGCCGGCCGCACTGCGTGTCCAGGACCTGAACGTTAGGACGACGTACGACTACATACACCACATTACATCGTACGGTGAGAACTCGGAACTTTTTGGTGTCGCTCGATTCGCTTCAGAACTTGGGCGTTTTGGTGTAGGATCCGAAACTCGTCCCACGGGGTAGCTTCTGGACTCGAGAGATTCGGCGTCACCACCAGCTTGTGAACGGCTTGTCCGTGTCGTCAGAACCTGGACTACGAGGTGTTGTCGGGCGCCCGGCGCCAAGAGCGCCGCTTCGACCCGGCCGAGAACGGCACCGTGGTGCCTGACGAGCGGGCCAAGATCCAGAAACTGTCCACCGATGCCATGTTCAAGCTAGAGCACGGGCGCCGACGACGTAGACAAGCTGAAGAGCTCGACGCCCGCGCTGCAGCGGCTGGAGGCCGTCCAGGACAGACTTTGGGACGACTTCGCCGCCAACAAATTCCTCAGGGACAAGTTCAGGGTTTGTAACAGCGAGGCGTTGAGAGGGTTTGATGATAGCGAACCAGTGCCGTTAATGCACACCGCCTGTTTTGGCGGATGTTGTTGCGGACGACGTTTGTGGGTATATCGAAACGCATCGGATAGGGAGATGCTTTTGCGGCCAGGCGGCTCAGAACAAGTGCGCTATGTGCCAAAAGCGCCCATTCCGGGACGGGATGTCCCATCCTGTGTTAGGCGTTACCAATGCGCCGGTAAGGACACAATCGCCGCGTGCCGAGCAAATGCTGTGACTATCCTTTGAAGTCGATGCGAAGCTGCAGATTACTGGGGTTTGATGCTAACCAGTTAGGATGTAAAATGACCTTGGCCGTCGGCACGTCCCTAAGCCTCAGTTGTCGTAACTGGTGATTCCTATCACGAGCTTCGACTCCGCTCCGATGTATTTCACGCTGACATGACTCGGGGACCACTTCTGACTGTGTGTGTGGGATGGAGCGTGCTGACGCCTGCCGACCTGTGTTTGCCTCGGATTCACTGACCGCTCAAAATCCGCCAGCTGATGCAAGTCGTGCTCGGTCTGTCTGGCAAGGTTCCATCCAAAACCGGGTGAACGCCGCAGTTGTCCGGCGGCGCGTGCGGCCCTGGCCACGCCCGCCTGTCCGCCTGTCCGCCACGCCAGCGCCGGACAGCCCCCACCCCCGACAGCCCCCCCTCCTAGCCGTGACGTGACGCGGAGCCGTGTGTCGGCCGCCGCAGGCCGGTAAGCGGGCGGCGGCGGAGGCGGCCGCCAGGACGCCGACCTGCTGCGCCGCTCCTCGCTGGACATGCCGCTCGTCGCCGAGACGGAGGACGACCGCCGGCTCGCCGCCCTCATGCGGCTGCAGGACCCCGCGGGTGAGTGGCAGCCGTGTCGACGTGACCACGGGCCCGTCCGCGGGATCACCCGTTCGGCATGAAATCGATAGTCGCTGACAATCACGAGCCGGGTGCGGGGTTTCGTTTAGTTCTTGTTCAGCAGCGGTGGTACATGGTGAGCAATTCCTCGCTCCAACCATGTACAAATCGTCAGGCATTCTGGATGCGTCTGTGGTGCTGATCTCTGGCCCCAGATGTGTTGAGGCAGCTGAGCTAGCTGCTTGGTTTGTTTAGGTACCACACGTGGTTGGTTCAGTGACGCCCGTCACCGGATTCCGCATGTGATATTCGCTACGAGGCGCCTCCAGCGCTCCTGGGAGGTCGCCGCTCGGCCGCGGTGCGGACCGCGCCGGCGGCGTCCGGCGGCTCCGCGCGCGGCGTGGCTGCCCGCCGCCGGCCTGTCCCGGCGCGGTCGACGCCGCTGCGCCCCCGCCGGCTGCCCGGGCCGCTCGCCCGGCTTGGGTTCAGGTCTGACCGGACCGCGCCGCCGCCAGAAGCGCGCCGCCGACCGCGGGAGCAAGTGTTTAACAAGGAGTCGGATATCGGCTCCGGTCCAAGCCTGGCGTCGCACGGAGATATCGTCGTTGCTGTACTGGCGGTGTCACCCACAGAGGCACGGGCGAGGCACGGGCAGACATCAGTTGCAAGACGGTCTGTGCTGAAGAGAAACATTTGGCTGATTTCGCTCGATGCAACCCTCTGTCAGGGTATCGGAAAGCACGTGCTCGCGCGAGCTCAAAGGACAGCAGATGTGTTTCCTCGCCTTATGGGTCAGATTTCTATCTGTTCTCGGCTGTGAATCCGCACAAGATAGTTACGCAGCATGTTGTGCCGACGACGCTGCAAGATAGCCGTGCTGGTCAATTTGTAGGCCTCACGCCCTTCAACCTTGTATTTTTGTCCCGTCCGCGTGCGTCTGTCCTGGGCACCAAAAAAAAAAAAAAAAACGGCTGGTATGTTGCTGCGTAGCTTGCGGTCCGAAGGCTGCGTTTGATCTAGTGGCGACGATGGTGTCGTACCGTTTTTCGTGTCGGAAAGATACTGGTGTGCCGCGTTCTGCCAAAGAACCATCGGGAGTTCCAGCAAAATGGACAAGTGACTCCTGTCAGGCCTGCAATGGTAGGCTATCCTGACCCAGAGCCAAATACAAGCGTGCCTGATGACACACTGGGATCGCTCATTCTGACGGATGCTATCATCGCTGCAGGGCTGAGTGAACACTATTTTCGACCATAAACCCAAACAGTTGGACGTCGAGTGTATGCATGCTAATTCTGGTGGCCTGGATTACAAGATGTTTAACTTCGGAACAGCACCTCTTCATCTCACCCTTCGTCGTCGCAGGTCAATCGATGGTTGGCTGATGAGAAAGGCAGACTTCATTGCAGTACCAGATACAATGGCGCAAAAACTGAGTACGGTCACTGCTGAGCAAAAAAATGCCAGACTTACAACCTGGGGCTGGGAATTCAGACTGTATGACTCTGCTATGTTTCGTTGGCTATGCGTGCTATGTTTCGGCGATCTTCGCTGAAATCGCGTGAAGGAGTGCGACAACAATGCACTTTGGCGCCGCTACGTCCTAAAATGGCAAGTAACATCAGTGCAAGAACTGTGCGCCACTCCAGTAACATTCGGCACTTTGCACCAAGCCGCTAACATGACCGCTGACGTGTCGTGTGGTCATGTGAGGGAAGTGGTACATCGATTAAAGATAACGAGATAAATACATGCTATGAAGACTTCGTTGTGCAAACTTTGCAAGTTTGTGTGAGCGAAGCGGTACATCGATTAAAGATAACGAGATCAATACCTGCTATGAAGACTTCGTTGTGCAAACTTTGCAAGTTTGTGTGAGCTTCATTTGATGGCGCGGCTGCTTGTGCCAATACTCAGCTGATGAGTGATTGGCCGGCCGGCCTGGCGCCGCCCGCCGCCAGGGGCCACGGGGGGGGGGGGGGGCGCCTGGGCAGCGTCTCCCCGCGCCGTCGTGTGACCACGTGACGCGCGCCGGCAGCCAGGCTTGCGCCGCCGCCGTGCCACGTGCCGCACTGCGCCCTGCCGACGTGCAATGGTGGCCGGCGGCGTCTGGCGCAGATCTCCGCCGCTCTGGGGCTCTGGGCCGAGCGCCGCCGCCGCCGCCGCCGCCGTCCTTACTGGTGGCGTCGGATTTCGCCAGCCGACCGCGCCCGGCTCCTCGCCCGTGGTGCCCGCCCGGATGTGGTGTCTGCGGTCCAGCAGGGGGCCGGCCGGCGACGCTGACCGGTTACAACCGGCCTCGAGGCCGCGCGGCTGCGGGTCGGACGGTGGCGTGCGACCGGTCGTCGCCGCCACTGTCGGGACCGGCCTGTGACAGCGCTGGCCGCCGCGCTCTGTATCTGCCGGTCCCGGCTGGGCGATAGTGCCGACCCGGGTGTCGGCTAAA
Source organism: Pollicipes pollicipes (assembly GCF_011947565.3). Lineage (NCBI taxonomy): Eukaryota > Metazoa > Arthropoda > Thecostraca > Pollicipedomorpha > Pollicipedidae > Pollicipes > Pollicipes pollicipes. The sequence continues at coordinate 35,641,727 of NW_023597054.1, read as the reverse complement.
CATGTTTGCCGCTGTGGGTTTGGCGCAGACCGTGGGACGGACGGCGCCCGGGGTGCGCGCCGCTCCAGCGCCGGGGTGGGAGCGGTCTGATCGGCCCGCCGTCGTCCGGGGGGGGGGGGGGGGGGGCTGAGACTCCCTG